>NC_143158.1:24231811-24309716 GCF_041381405.1 Jatropha curcas
GCAACAGCTTACCTGGCTAGTTGCATAAGTTCTTGTCATAATTAGTTAAGAAATGGTATGGTATGACAAATTGGAAAGAGGAATACAGAAGTCAATAACTAAAATAGGGACTTGATTGTGAATTTAAATTCTCTCTATATAGTTGAGGTACTACTTGTTTTTATGGGATTCTGATTGGTAGGATTTGAAGAGAGGTTGTATATCTATCTTTCGTTGGAAAATGGTGAAGTTGATAAATGAGTGATGAGCTTGGGATAGAGGTTAGGATCTCCTATCTGTTGATAGCAACTAGCTAGAGAAATGTCATGATTTTGTTTGAAATAAGCTTGTAGTAATACCATGAATTTGTTCTCTTTAATTGGAAAGGATCAAATGGTACTTAATGGTAGAACTTAATGATAATCGAAAACCTCCTTGAATTGGTAGCGACCATCTTATCTAATTATAAACTTCTTCCATGATTTTTGGAGCAATGATATTAATAGTTGGAATTGATGGAAAATGGATGAATCAGCATGTAGGTTTTGAGTTTTGAAATAAGTATTCTAAATTGGGATAGTAGTAAATTTGAATTTGTGGATTCGTGTATCATATGATTTAATACTTGGGCGTCTTATTAAGTGATTGTCATTGCCTATAATAGCTAATGAGAGATAAATGAGGCGAGTTACATAATATATAGCTAATGAGATTAATAACCCTTACTTGAGCAGAGGTTATGAATAACTTAAATTCTTAAGTGTAAAGATGAATACTAGTGTTGAATTTGTGCCTTGGGTTATGAATATTTTACTTGATTTGATGACTTGTAGATGTAGCACAACTCGAGTTTAAATTAACTATGGTGATAAGATAGATAACTTTGGAAATGGATACATCTTATAATCATCCTACCTTCCCTATATCTTAGATTTTCTTCACAGGTTCGTTCATTGGATTGTTTTAATTAATAAATTTAATGAAAAAAAAAAAATTATTAGTTTCGCCACTCTGACTAACGAACTCAAAAATATTTACCTCATCGTCTTGCTTCACCCGTCTAGTTATTTTCAAAATTCGAGGACGAATTTTTATAAGGGGGAAGACTGAAATAACTCGAATTTTTATTTTCAAAAATTTTCCAATTAAATTTAATAAACTGACAGCCTGGAAATGCAGTTAATTATTTAAATGCAAATTCAATAATTCGTACAATGATAAACCGGATCGAAAACCAACTGAAAAATCAAAATCAAACAAAAATCGAGATTTGGGCTGAATCGAACCGAAACAGCCCAAACCATCTAGAAACATCTCCTTTTTTTTTATTCTTCTTCAACGCTGATCTCACCTCACTCAGCCTAGTCTAGCGCACCACCCACGCAGCACCACCCGATAACCCACGCTGCCACCAGACGCCACCGTCGCCACCTCCTTCTTCTTCTCCTCCTCCTCCTTTCTTCTTCTTCCTTCTTTCTTTCTTTCTTTTCTTTTTTTTCTTTTTCTTTCTTTTTCTTCCCTGCGCCTGCGACTCCACTGCTGGCAGAAGCGGATCGGGCCTCCACCAACTCGAGCGGAGACGTCGCGCGCCAGCACCACCCCTCCGCCGCTCCTCGTCGCGTCACGCCAGCAGCGACGCTCCACCCTCTGCTAGATCACGCAGCGCACAGCAGCCCCTAACGCAGCACGATCTCCAACTCGTCAAGCCGCCACCAGCCTTCTGCAGCAATGCCACAGCCCGCCGCTGCCACTGCCGCCACTCCAGCGTGCCTCCGACCACCAACAGCCACTGCTCTTCGATCCGGCACGCGTGGAAATCCCTGATCTAGCGAAATTCGACAAAAAAATTATATTTGGGGTATAAATTAATTTAAATACATTTTAGTTAATTAATTTACTTTTATTAATGATAGTTAATTAAATTTAGTCATTTTAGTTAGTTTAATTTTAATAATTTTAGTTGATTAATCTGATTTTAGTAATTTTAGTGAATTAAATTATTTTAGTAATCTTGATTAATTAATTTAATTTAGCAATTTTGATTAGTTAAATTAATTTAATGTGGTTAGATCTACTGATTAGTTTAATTACTTGATTAATTAAATTAATGTAATTTAGTGTTGATCCATTGATTAATAAAAAATTACTTGATCGATTAAAATTAAATTCGAGTAATAAATAAATTAGGAAATTATGATTTAAGGAATTATAGAAAAATGAACAAAATATTGTTGATGTGGATAAATGTGGAGGACGGGACTAATTGACTGAATTGATTGCCCGATGGATGGGCTGTGAGAACTTGATAAAATGATTAACTGAGTTAATTGGTGGATAGTTGAATTTTTAGGGGAGATGCTGCCGCGATTTCGGTAGAAAAATAAAATAAATTTCGGTATAAAATAAAATAAATTTCGGTAGAAAATAAAATTAATTATAAGCAATTAAATTACTTATAGAGATTAAGTTGTTTATAGAACTTAAACATATAGAGTAAGATTATTAGAGTGATAAATAAATACGGAAACCCAATATATATCTATAAATATATATAGTTTAAATTAATAAGTGAATTAAATGACCGATAACCGAAATAAATAAATGAATGTGAAATATAAGTTTTTAAATCGAAATTCTTATTTAGAATTTTCTTGTTTATTTTAGAGGTTTATAAATTCCGAAATGCAAGGACAAAGGCTGGAAGCATGTGGCTAGAAAGGCAGTCCCCTTAGAGGACAATAAAGAACTGTGAGTAGTGTTAGATAATTTGCCTCATCCGCTTGCATTCATGCATTCACGGCTAAATGTTATCATGCATTATTGCCATATTGTGATGCACTATTTGTTGATATTAAATATTGCTTGATTATCTGTGAATGTGATATTGTTGTGCCTTGTTTGTGTGGAATTGGGATGAAGTGGGTCACCATGGGTTTGTGAGACTGTTATTGTTATATGGATCCTGATACTGATTACTGTTAGCCGGGTAAATGGGAGATCGGCGCCCCCGTGTGCACCTACTGTTACCGTTACTGTTAACCACAGGTTGGCTTCTTTATTTGGGCGCACCGGATAATCTAGGTTTGATCGCAGCCCGCAGGGTGGCCTCCTGTTGTGAGCGCCTGATGATCTAGATTTGATGGAGACGACCGGGTTGCCTCCTGTTGGTATAAAAAAAAAAAAAAGAGAGAGAGAGAGGATGGAAAAACAATGAGAGGGCTGGTCAAGTGAGGATTAGACCGGTCGGCCAGAATGGGGGATCGGCTCCCTGGTGCACACGTGAGAGGATGGGCCATGTGGGAGGACGGCTCATCGGGGGTTTCGGTGACTCCACTGACTAATTTCCACGTGATGTGATTATATGAAGGTGATAATAATTGTGATTGCTGTTGTATTGCCATTTGTGTGACAAACTGCATGATCATAAAATTAATCAGTGACTAGATAAAAATATTTTTAGCATCTGTGTGATTGTGTGGGGTGAGAGAGTTATCTAACCCTACTCATTGAGTTTGGCGCTCACCCCTGCCTACTTATTTTTTTTCCAGGTAATAGAAGAAAGAAAAATCCTATGGAGTTGAGACAATAATTATATAAGATTGTTAATGATAGAAATGACGATGTAAATGTAAAGGTAGAGTTCCGCAATTGTATTCCAGTTGGGTTGTAAATGAATAATAAAAGTTCATATTAAATATATGAACTGTATTAGTGATACATAACTGAAATAAATTATTAGGCTTGCATCCACAGTTATGAATAGGAAATGACGTTTGCATAATATAGGCTTACTACGGGCTTCGGGGGCCTTAAGCCCACCCAGGTCCTAGTGCCGCTCCGGCCCACGGAAACGGGTCGTGACACGAGTATAGTCAACGTACAAAGCACGCCATAAAAATACTAGTATATATAAAAGTATATATAGGGGAAACATTAGTTTCTTAAAACGCCCCTTGTTAAGTTTATAGATTGACAAATATATCTTTAAAGATTTAATTCTATCGGTTAAAAATAAAGGGTAATTTAATTTTGATTGATTATTAATTTTTTTATTTAAATATAAATTCTTTAGTTAATATATACCGCGCTACTAAATTTATGAATTGATTATATTGGTTGAAAAAATAAAGATAATTTAATTTTGAATCGTTGTTAGTTTTTCTATTTAAATATAAGTTCTTTAGTTAGTATATTTAAATATAAAACTTATATGTAGTTATGTATTGCAAAATGCCACTAAAGTTAATATATACGACCCTACTAAATTTATAGATAGATTCTATTGGTTGAAAAAATAAAACTAATTTAATTTTGATTGATTATTAGTTTTCATATTTAACGTAGACTTGGACTTATTATGAAATTCGACAAGAACCGAATTATAAATGAAATACCGAATGATAGATTGGTTTAATAATTATACGAATAATAACAATTAGCCAAGAAATGATATGATAAAAGAGAAAGCAATTAAAATAATTGTTCCAGTTATATTGACTCCAATTTATATTGCAATTAAAGTAAAATTAGTGTTTTTAGCATGGTTTTGAAAATTGGACCACACTAGCCGATTCGATCGGTTTAATTGAGAACCGGACTGTAGTCCGATCCGGGTTGAATAGTGGAAATGGAATGTTAAAAGATCGGTAAGAACTGTGAAACTGCACAAAAACTGGTGAACCGGACCGGTAATTTATTACGATTCAATTAAAATAAATTAAAAAAAAAAAAAAAAAAAAAAAAAAGGAAAATATTAGGAGCTGAGAAAGCAAAACGCCTTGCTTAATCGGAAAAAGCACATGTAGATCGGAAGCCTCTGACAAAGTTTTAAGAGATCCTAACCAAAAAGGCTTGTTTACTAACCAAGTGGACTTGAAGAGGTTTAAGGTGGGTATGAATTTTAATACTATGAAAGAGTTGAAGAAGTGAAGAGTTTTCAAATTTTTTACTGAAAATGAAATGGAAGACAGAAGGTTGAAGATGAACTAGTTGGCCACAAATATAATAAAGTAAGATAGAGAGAGAAAATAGGTTTGAGGAGACTTTCTAATTTCAAATCTTGTGTCCTGTATCACAAGGGCAGGCTTGCTAAAAACAAAGGAAATACAGAATTGAAGCCAAAGAAGCCAAGAAGGCCATTTTTGGCGAGGTGCGGAACTCTTAGCGCAAGACATGTTGTAATAAAATAATATAATATTCATTTATATGAACATAAAATTGCCGCAAATTGTATTTTTTTTAAATATATATTTATACTGTATATAACGGTGGGAATGGGGAAAATTAATGAAATTACCTATATATCACCCTTAATGAAATTTAAAATGTTCTCAAATACTTTTAATGATGGCCAATTAAAAAATACAGTTTATTAGTTGATTGAATATAATTTATTTTTAATAAATATATATATGATAATGAGAAATTAAAAATTTTATATTTTATTTTTTTAATTTATTATTTATTTAATTTTATTTTAATTACAATTTAAAGTATTTTATTTAGGAGGGAGATAAAAATAGAAAAAAGCTTTTATTAGTACTCTTTTTTTCTTTATGTTTGTATGTTTTGATTGGATATATTTTTTAAAAATAAATTTCAAATAGAATAAAATTTTAAATATAAATTTTTTAAATATATTGCATATAAATATTCTAATATTTAATTTTTTTTAGTTCTTTCTATGGAAAAAATAATATAATTTCATAATAAAACGGTGTACAGGAAAATTTTTTATTGATTTTTTCTTCACTTTCTTTCACTTTCTTTTTCTTATATATGATTATCTAAAGTAAAATAGTTACGTAATAGTTCTTTTTATTATAAAAAATAATATTGGATATTTTTATTTTATAATACTCTTAGAAATAATAAGATTATGGTAATAAAGGTGAAAAAAATTTATACAATAATAAGATTAATAAATATTTAATTGATCTAATAGTTTATGTGAAATATATATATATATATATATATATATATATATATATATATATTTTTTTTTTTTTTTTTTTTTTTTTTTTTGAGGGAAATTATTTATATCTTATGTATGGAGAATCCAAAATGTCTGAATTTACAATGCCTTTTGGTAAGTGGGGCAAAGAAGCAAAAGTGGGAAAATTACAATTAACTGAGAATAATCTGCTGAAACGAACCAAGAAATTAGTTGTTTGATTTCCCTCTCGATAGACATGACAGAAAGAGACATTGGATTCCGAGACTAGATTCTTGATCTGTTTGGCCAATCGAGGCTTACTAGCTGAATCTGAGGAGATGATGAAGTCAATTGTAGATTTGGAGTTACTCTATAATAAGGGGGTAGGCGTTTAAGTTTTGACTCCAACGGAGACTGAAAAATAAGGATTGGAGTTCAGCATCTTCAGAGTCTCTGGCTTGAATTGGGAAGCAGTATGCAGCGATGAGGCTACCTGAATGATCTCTGATTATGGCACCTCCCGCAGAAGAAGAAGAAGTGTAGGAAGCATCTCCGATGAGTTTGTAAAAGCCAGGTTGAGGTTGACCCAAGCCACCAGCATAATTGTGATATATATATATATATATATTATTTGATTGAATATAATTTATAAAAATTATTTCTTAAATAAATATATATAGATAATTAAGCATTGAAAATTTTGAGTTTTATCTTTTTTAAATTTATTTTTAATAAATATATATGATAACAAGACATTTGAAATTTTTGTATTTTATTTTTTTAATTTATTATTTATTTAATTTTATTTTGATTATAATTTAAATTATTTAATTTTGGAAGGAGATAAAAATAGAAAAAATATTTTTTTATTAATATTTTTTTATTTACATTTATATGATTTGATTAGATATATTTTTTAAAAATAATTTTCAAATAAAATAAATTTTTAAATATAAAATTTTGAAATTATGTTACATATAAAGATTCTGATATTTAATTTATTTTAGTTCTTTCTATAAAAAAAAAATAATTTCATGATAAAAGTGATGCAAATGAGAATATTTAATTTTTTTTAATTTTCTTTTTTTATAGACAATTGTCCGAGGAAAAAAAAGGTTACCTAATAATTTTCTTTTTTATTATAAAAAAAATAAGTGATATTTTTTTTATAATACTCTTAAAAATAACGGGACTATGGCAATAAAGGTAAAAAAAATCTTATACAGCAATGAGAATAATAAATATTTAATTGATCTAAAAGTTTATATGAAATTTGATATTTCTATTAATCTTCTCTTGAATATATTTATGTGAAATATGTATACACACATTTAAATCATTTATCTCATATCAGATAATTAAGAATGGAAAGAGAAAGAGTTTGATAAATAATAAGTAGAAAAGAATTGTATAATATATTTTGCCAATTTTGGACTTAGTTGGAGTTATTCAATATGTTCAAAAATATTATTACTAGATTAATTAATTAAATATTATATTAATTAATTATCACGACCGAAATTATAGGCCAGACCAATACTAGGATCTAAGTAAACTTAAAGCGCCCGAGATCCGTAGTAAGCTTAAACTACCAAACCCTACACGCCACGCAAAATCCTAAGAGTAGTAAACCCATATTAAATTCATACATGAATATATATCCAATAATCATAGGATTCTGGCCCAATCTCAAATATCTCAAATAAAACATAGTTCGGGCCTATTAATAATGCATTTCATTCATATTATGAGCTACTGATTCATATTAATTTAGATCTATAATAACGACATTCATAAGTTAGCACACCTATTTAAATACAAGATTAGAGGTACATAAAATCCTATAACTGCAGAGTTCAATAATAGATAGGAGTAGTGAAGTTTTTACACATAACAATACATAAATTGGTTAATTACAAAATTAGAAATTTACTTTTATAGTCTTGCGGAGAAGATTGCAAAACTTTAGTCGCATCAATAGGCTTCTACTTCTTGACAAGTTAAATAAGAGAAGAGTGAATTTTGCAATTCAGTGAATAATAATAAATAATCCATAACATAACCATTCATGCGAAATGCATCCTGAGGTACTAAAGTGCACACAAAACCAATCAAGCATATGACGCAACATCAGCACTTACAAGTAATTTCACTTTCAAATAATCAAACAAGTGGAAATTAGTCAGTGGCGTTACCAAAACCCTCGATGAGACATCCTTCCACATGGCTCGCCCTCTCAAACGTGTGCACCAAAGAGCCGATCCCCATATATGGCCGATTGGTCTAATCCTCACTTGACCAGCCCTCTCCTTTTTTTTATACTCTCTTTTCATTTCCATACTTTTTCCATACTAGCAAGCAGCCACCCTGTGGTTTTTTCCATGTTATATATCATCAGATGCACACGGGAGCACCGATCTCCTCATACATAGCTAACGGTATCGAAGACTGCCCTCACAAACTCATGGTCACCCACTTCATCTCAATTCCACACAAACAAAACGCAACAGTTTTACAGCACAAATAATCAAACAATTCACTCAACATAATGCATCAAAGTAGTCCTTAATGCAGAAACATAAAAGTATAATCACATACTAATAACGAAATAAAATAATAATATACATATAAAAATAAATACTAAGTTATCCACTTATATATTTATATATTTATTTATAAAATAAATGATATGTGTATGCAATGATTATATGCACTATCTATTATTACTCACAGTGATAGAGAAGAGAAGGTGCTCTATCTCAGATTTTAACTTGGAGGAGCAGGAGACGGGTCTGGATGATCTAAAGCATTTAAGAATACTAGGAAAGAAACGCATCAGACAAAGGACTAATTTAAATGGAGAATTAAAGAATTAATCTAATAAATTATCTATAATCTAACTTGCTATAACTAGACTAGATTCTGCCGAAATTTCGACAGTATCTCTCCCAAAAATTAGGCTATCCACCTGTTCAAAGAATCACAACTTATATATATAAATATTGATCATCACACACAGCTCATCCATCGGGCGATCAAGCAATTAAATTGTTCCCTTCCTCTATCCAAATAACAATATCAATATTATATTCAATCCTTAACATATAAATTGAAATAATCTTCAATCTAATCCAAGCACGTTATCAGACATAACTTTTTTTTAGCCAACTATCAAATAAATAAAATCTTTTATACATAAATATATAAATCTTTATTCATCCACCTTACCTGGGCATAAATATCCTTTAATAAAATATTAATTTAGCACTAAGAATCATTGCTTTAATTAAATATCAATTAGATGAATCTATCTTTTCCTCCATTTTGACATTCCTATACCACTTCCAATTAACTTAATCCCTTACTATATTAACTTATATAAAATGGCACTAGCTTCACAATAGTTGCTGCCTATTAGAACAATAGGTCCTATTTTACTCAAATTTGCATATTATGTTCTAAGTAACTCGTATCACACCAAGAATTTAATTCAAGACCTCATTTGGTTTACAGTCCAACAACAGTTATTAACTCAAACTAAACTAATTTAAAGAACCAATTATTATTTTATTATTTTTATATACGAAAGAAAATTCAATTTTTTTGTAAACCCACTATATAGTAAGAAAATTAAGGTTCCATCACATATTTAACTCATCTAAAACTCAATTCATAATTCCTAATAATAATAATTTTGATGAAATTCTCTAAATTCAACTACAGAATCCAAAGCTAGGAGTTTAACCTACACAATTAATTCAATCTATACTGCAATCCTTTCAACTAAAATCAAAACGTATTCCACCTAAAAGAGTCAAAATATAGCTTACCAAATAGCACAAACAGGCTGAAAATTGAAATTTTTCGGTTAAAAATGATCAGTAGCAGCAACAAGGCACCAACACTGTCGCTGTCGCCGCTGACTTGACCTAAAACGGGTGGAAAGGTGGCCGGAGGCACGCTGGAGGCGAGGAGAGGGTGTAGTCCGGCTGGTCCTTAGCTGGGCTCGTTGGAAAATCGAGAAGCGCAAGTAACGGGACTGTACCTATTGCGAGTCGTGATCGCAACTCCTGGGTTTGTTGCGACAGCCGAAATGGAGGGAGAGAGGGCCGGAGCTACGCCGTCGTTGAGACCGCCTGGCGTCATCGGAGAGCGGAGGAAGAGACTGCGACGCGGTCCCAATCAAGGCAAGGTCGTTGCTCTTTCTGCCACTATTGCTCTCGCTGGAATCGAACGGAGAGAGGGATGGAGACGTTGGAGCTGTTGCGACGAGGAGGCGCGGCGAGGAGGTGCTGGTCCTGGTGTTCGAAAAAACGGGAGGAGGTGAGGGGGGAGGGTGAGTCGGTGCTGAAGTGTTAAGGGAGGGGGTTTCTAAAATAGTTTGGTTTAGGTTTTTAGGTCTTAGTTTGGTTTGATTCTGGTTTGGTCAGTCCAATTTACAATTTTGGTATGGTTTTCGATTTCCAATTGGTTTTCATTTGAGTTTTCAATTAATGTACGGTTGATTCAACTATTTAAATTATATATTTGCATTTAACAGATTAAATAAATCCGTAGGGTGTTAATTTATTAAAATTTTAAATTAAAAATTTTGAAAATAAAAATTCGGGTTGTTTCAATCTTTCTCCTTATAAAAATTCGTCCTCGAATTTAGAAATAAACAAGGTAAGGGCAGTATAGTATGCAAAGAGCATATACGAACAACAAAGAAAGATCATAATCAATAAAAGAGAAATAGTTTAAGTTCAATTATCAGCAAAATAAGAGTTCTCTACATGGAAGGGAAAAGATAAGGGTATTTTCCTTGCACTTCTCTATAGAATGGTTTCTCCATAACACTTTGGCCATAGGAATCTCTTTAGATCGAAGTTTACAAATCTGGAAGTCAAGAATCCTAACTGGAGCCTCTTCATATGTCAAATCTTCACTCACTTGGACCTCCTGTGGCTCTAACACATGAGATGGATCGAGAATGTACTTCCTTAGCATAGATACATGAAAAACTTGATGTACATGAGAAACTCATTAGGCAAATCCAATTGGTAAGCTATTTCCCTAATCCTCGTAATTATCGGGTAAGGTCCAATATATTTAGGAGCTAAATTCCCTTTCTTACTAAAACGAAAGACATCTTTCATGGGAGATACTTTTAGAAAGACCAAATCACCCTCTTGAAATGTTACTTCTTTATGTTTAGGGTCAGTATAGCTTTTCTGTCCATCAAACGTTGTTTTGATCCTGTCTCGAATGATAGGTACCTTCTCAGATGTGACTTGGAGGTCCCACTAATTGTCTATCTCCTACTTCCTCCCAACAAATAAGGGATCTGCACTTCCTACCATATAAGGCTTTATAAGGCGCCATGCCTATGCTAGCTTGATAGATATTATTATAACCAAACTCAATTAATGGTAAATGCACGTCCCAATGTCCTCCAAAATCCAGTACACACATCCGAAGCATGTCCTCCAAGGTTTAAATAGTCTTTTCAGATTGCCCATCAGTCAGTGGATGGAAAGCTGTACTAAAGTCAAGCCATGTCCTCAAAGCTCTCTACAATGACTGCCAGAATCTAGAAGTAAACTGTGTTCCCTGTCAGAAATAATATATACCGAAAGTCCATGAAGACGTACGATCTCCTTTATGTACAACCTTGCCAACCTATCAGCATTATAAGAGGATCTCACTAGCAGAAAATGAGCTGTCTTGGTAAGTCAATCCACTATCTCCCAAACCGAATCATAGCCTCCGGGTGTTTTTGGTAGTCCTACAAAGTCCATGGTAATTCTTCCCATTTCCATTCTAGTATCTGTAGTTGTTGCAGCAACCCAGAAGGTCTTTGATGCTCTACTTTCACTTGTTGACAAGCAAGACATCTGGACACATTCTGTCACATCTTTCTTCATCCCAACCCACCAATAATTATCTTTCAAATCCTAATACATTTTAGTAGTACCCGGATACACGTTATAAGCGGCATAGTGGGCTTCATTCAAAATCTCCTTTCTAAGGCTATCAACATCGGGTACACAGAGGCGAGTACCATTTTAAGTACCCCATCATCGTCTATCACAAAGTTCCCTGACCCGCTAGTAGCTACTTCTTGCATAATTCTTTGTGATTGCAGGTCTCTATTTTGTGCGGCCTTGATTCTATCAAACAACATTGGTCTTACTTTGAAGTAAGCCAACAAACAATTTGAATTAGAAATTTCCAGTTCAAGGCCTTCATTAAGCATTTCAATTCTCGAATTAACGGTCTCCTTTCCACTGAAATATGAGTTAAACTTCCCAAAGATTTTCGACTTAGAGCATCGGCCACTACATTAGCTTTCCCAGCATGATATTGAATGGTACAATCATAATCCTTAAGGAACTCCATCCAGCATCTCTGTCTTAAATTTAGATCTCTCTGATAAAAAATATACTTCAAACGTTTATGATCAGTAAAGATCTTACAGGATACACCATATAAGTAGTGTCTCCATATCTTCAATGCCAAAATGATTGTTGCCATTTCCAAATCATTAGTGGGATAATTCTGCTCATGCTTCTTCAATTGTCTAGAAGCATACGCAATAACTCGACCATGCTGCATCAAGACACAATCCAACACCACTTTGGATGCATCACAGAACACAACATACCCTTCATTGCCTGATGGTAAGGTTAACACTAAAGTAGTGGTCAAGCACTCTTTGAGCCTCTGGAAACTTGCTTCACAAGAACTAGACCATATGAACTTGGCGTTCTTCTGGGTTAGTCTTATTAATGGAGCTGCTGTTCTAGAAAAATCTTGCACAAACCGACGATAATAGCCATCTAAACCCAGAAAGCTACGAACTTCTGTAACTGTAGTCGGTCTAGGCCAGTTGATAACTGCTTCCACTTTCTTAGAATCAACTATGATTCCATCCTTAGATACCACATGACCCAAGAAATTCACGCTTTCTAACCAGAATTCACACTTAGAAAACTTGGCGTATAACCGATGCTCCCTCAAAGTTTTTAGTACAATCCTCGGATGGTGCATATGTTCTTCTTTAATTCTAGAATAAACTAGAATGTCATATATGAACACAATCACAAACTGATCTAGGTACGGCTTGAACACACGATTCATCAGATCCACAAAAGCCACTAGAGCATTGGTGAATCTGAATGACATAACCAGGAATTCATAATGGCCATATCTAGTTCTGAAAGTTGTTTTAGGAATGTCTTGCTCTTTGATCTTCAGTTGATAATAACCAGACCTAAAGTTGATTTTTGAGAAATAAGTAGCTCCTTACAACTGTTCGAATACATCATCAATTCTAGAAAGCAGATACTTGTTTTTCACTGTCACCTTGTTCAACTGCCTATAATCAATACATAGGCAGAGAGAGCCATCTTTCTTCTTCACAAAAAGGACCGAAGCACCCTAAGGTAAAGTGCTTGGTCGGATAAAGCCTTTGTCTAACAATTCCTGCAACTGCTCTTTAAGCTCTTTTAGTTCTGCAGGTGCCATCCTATAAGGTGGCATAGATATAGCCTCTGTATAAGAAACTAGGTCAATGCAAAATTCAATTTCTCGATCTGGAGGAAGACCAGATAATTCCTCTAAAAACACATCCAAGATCTAATTCATAATTGGCACCTCTTCAACTTTGCGGGTTTTCGCCGCAGTGTCCTTTGCCAGTGCTAGATACCCTTGACAGCCTCTTTCCAGCTCTTCCTAGCGCTTATTACAGAAATTAAATTATAAGGAGCTATGCTTTTATCCACCCTGTAAATAAGCCTCTTACCATCCGATAGATTAAAAGTGATTTCTTTCTTTTTACAATGCACCTCTGCATCATACCTCGATAACCAGTCCACGCCCAGAATAACATCAAAGTCAATCACATCTAAGATAATTAAATTCGCAGGCAAGTCTCTACCCTCAAGAACAATAGGGTAGTCCAAAATGATAGCATTAGTGTAGACTGGTTCACTTAAAGGCGTTGATATCAACAAAGGAAAGTCTAACTGATCGAACACTCTATCCATTTTAGTGGCAAATCAAGGAGACATAAATGAATGGGTGGCACCAAGATCAAACAAAACTCATGCCTCAAATCAACATATAGTAAGAATACATGCCACTATAGCATTGGATGCATGAGCATCCCCCTGAGTCAAATGGAAAAGTCGAGGTTGTTCTCTTGCAGATTGTGAAGCTTATACAGAACTCTAACCTTTGCCTCTACTAAAAGAACTACGGCTCTGCTGGCCTGCAAATTTGGAACTTGATGCCTAAGGTGTGGCAGAAGGGGGTCTAGACACACCTATTTAAATACAAGATTAAAGGTACGTAAATCCTAGAACTGCAGAGTTCAACAATAGATAGGAGTAGTGAAGTTTTTACATATGACAATACACAAATTGGTTAATTACAAATTAGGAATTTACTTTTATAGCCTTGTGGAGAAGATTGCAGAGCTTTAGTCAGATCAATTGGCTTCTACTTCCTGACAAGTTAAATAAGAAAAGAGTGAGTTTTGCAACTCCGTGAATAATAATAAATAATGCTTAACACAAGCATTCATGTGAAATGTATCTTGAGGTACTAAAGTGCATGCAAAACCAGTCAAGCATATGGCACAACATCAGCACTCACAAGTAATTTTACCTTCAAGTAATCAAACAAGTGGAAATTAATCAATGGCGTCTCCGAAACCCCTGACGAGCCGTCCTCCCACATGGCTCGCCCTCTCAAATGTGTGTACCAGAGAGCCGATCCCCATACATGGCCGACCAGTCTAATCCTCACTTGACCAGCCCTCTCCTTTTTTTTTATACTCTCTTTTCTTTTCCATACCAGCAGGCAGCCACCCTGTGGTTTTTCCATATCATATATCATTAGATGCACACGGGGGAACCGATCTGCACATACATGGCCGATGGTATCGAAGACCGCCCTCACAAACCCATGGTCACCCACTTCATCCCATTTCCACACAAACAAAGCACAACAATTTCACAGCACAAATAATCAAATAATTCACTCAACATAATGCATCAAAGCAGTCCTTAATGCACAAACATAAAAGTATAACCACATATTAATAATGAAATAAAATAATAATATACATATAAAAACAAATGCTAAGTTATCCCCTTATATATTTACATATTTATTTATAAAAAAAATGATATGTGTATGCAATGATGATATTACTCATAGTGATAGAAAAAAGAAGGTGCTCTATCTCGAATTTTGACTTGAAGGAGCAGGAGACGGGTCCAGACGATCTAAAGCATTTAAGAATACAAGGAAAGAAACGCATTAGACAAAGGACTAATTTAAATGGAGAATTAAAGAATTAATCCAATAAATTATCTACTAATCTAACTTGCTATAACTAGACTAGATTCTGACGAAATTTCAACAACATCTACCCTAAAAATTGGGCTGCTCACATGTTCAAAGAATCACAACTTATATATATATATATATATCAATCATCACAAACAGCCCATCCATCGAGCGATCAAGCAATTAAAATTTTTCCTTTCCTTCATCCAAATAATAATATCAATATCATTTTCAACCCTGAACAAATAAATTGAAATAATCTTCAATCTAATCCAAGCATGTTACCAGACATAACTTTCTTTTAGCCAACTATCAAATAAATAAAATCTTTCATACATGAATATATAAATATATATAAATCTTTATTCATCCACCTTACCTGGGCATAAATATCTTTTAATAAAATTCTAATTTAGCCACTAAGAATCATTGTTTTAATTAAATTCAATTAGATGAATCTATACCACTTCCAGTTAACTTAATCCCTTATTATATTAAGTTATATAAAATAGCACTAGCTTCACAATATTTGCTGCCTATTAAAACAACAGGGTTTACTTTACTCAAATTTACATATTATGTTCTAAGTAACCCGTATCACACCGAGAATTTAATTCACGATCTCATTTGGTTTATAGTCCAACAAACTCAAACTAAACTAACTTAAAAAAAAAATTGATTATTATTTTATTATTTTTATATACAAAAGAAAATTCAATTTTTTTGTAAACCCACTAGATAGTAAGAAAATTGAGGCTCCACCGCATATTTAGCGTAATCAACATGTATCCTACTTAACTCATCTAAAACTCAATTCATAATTCCTAATAATAATAATTTTGATGAAATTCTCTACATTCGACTGCAGAATCCAAAGCTAGGAGTTTAACCTACACAATTAATTCAATCTATACTGCAATCCTTTCAATTAAAATCAAAACTTGTGAATTCCAACTAAAAAAGTCAAAAAATAGCTTATCCAGTAGCACAAACAGGCTGAAAATTGAAATTTTCTGGTTAAAAATGACCGGCAGTAGCAACAAGGCACTAACACTGTCGCTGTCGCCGCTGACTTGACTGGAAACGGGTGGAAAGGTGGCCAGAGGCACGCTGGAGGCGAGGAGAGTGCGTAGTCCGGCCGGTCCCTGGCTGAGCTCACCGGAAAATCGAGGAGGAGCACAGGTAATGCGACTGTACCTGTTGCGAGTAGCGACCGCAGCTCTTGGGTTTGCTGCGACAGTTAGAACCGAGCGAGAGAGGGTCGGAGCTATGCCGCCGTTGAGACCGCCTGGTGTCGCCGGAGAGCGGAGGAAGAGACTGCGACGCGGTCCCGATCGAGGCAAGGTCGCAGCTCTTCCTGCGACTGTTGCTCTCGCTGGAATTGAACGGAGAGAGGGATGGAGACGTCGGAGCTGCTACGGCGAGGAGGTGCAGGTCCTGGTGGTCAGAAAAATGGGAGGAGGAGAGGGGGGAGGGTGAGTCGGCGCTGAAGTGTTAGGGGAGGGGCTTTCTAGAATAGTTTGGTTTAGGTTTTTAGGTCTTGGTTTTGGTTTGATTCTGATTTGGTTCGGTCTAATTCATGATTTTGGTATGGTTTTCGATTTCCAATTGGTTTCATTCGGGTTTTCAATTAATCGTAGGGTTCATTCAACTATTTAGTTATTTACTTAAAAGCCGGGACCATGAATTGCATTTTTAGTTAGTTTATTTATTTATTTGTGAATTAATGTAGGAAAGTCTTACTATGATTAATAAAACAAGATGTTTCCTCACAAAAAAAAAAAAAAAAAAAAAAAAAAGCAAGATGAATATTTTAACCAGGAAAGGAATTTTTCTTTTTCTTTATGATGTGTGCATCTCAATATTAAAGCTGAAGATTTTCAAATTTCAAGTTTTCGATAAAATTGTTGTCATTACACCATTAAGTGTCCTATATGTGGGCCCCGGGGATCCTAAAGTTCGTGTCCATCTTTCAAACTCACACCGGACAGACGTTACGTAATTACACTTCACATGGAGTTACTGTTTTACTGTTAGATCAAACTCAAATGTTAAATTTCATAGCATCGTACGCGTATGAACTTATAAATGAATGAATATTGAAATCAACGGCGGAGGGAAACGTTTGATTAAAGGTGGTTCCGTCCCTCTCATCCGAATTTTTTTTAAAAAAAAATTACCCAAAAAAATAGTAAAAATTTTCAATAATAGTGTATATTTTAATTTTCTTTCCATTTTATTGAAATTTATTTTGCCCCTGCCTTAGTTCCACCACTAATTGGAATCATTTATACGAAATCAATTGACTTATGCTAGATCCAATAGAAAACCAATTACCTTATATTAGGTTGGTCGCACACATTCTATTGTAAGTCTTTTTTAATTATTTTAGTATTATCTAATGTGAAATTCACTTTTCAATATTAATTGGTGATATTTTTTTGTGGTGGGAATGTCTTGAATCTCAAGATATTCCACTCTCCACGTCTTCTATAAGACATGATAAAATGAATTAGATCACATCAAGTTAATATTAATCAGTTAAATTTTATGTTTCATCATGATGATTTTGCAATGTTTATCATCCAAATGAAAGAATGTTATACTAAAAATGTCTACTTCATTAAACAGATATTATGTTGGGATTATAACTGATTCTGAGTGGGGTCCAAGGAAAAATACTGGTGGTAAAAGTAAAATAAAATTACTATTACCACATATACCTCCAATAATTTTGTATTGGATATTGACGATCGAATTCACCAGAAATAATAATCACGGTAAAAATTAAATAATCACGGTAAATGCCGGATGAAAAATAAGAATACAGAGATTTACGTGGTTCACCATTCAATTGTTATGGGCTACGTCCAAGGAACAAAAACTCCGAATAATTCTTCCACTAAAAATAGTAGGTGCAAAAGAGATTACAAAAATATTCTTCCACTAAAAATAGTAGGTGCAAAAGAGATTACAAAAATAGTGGCACTCTAAGTGTTTCTCAAAAACATCTAAAAATTATAATCCACACTATTTTTTCTCTTTCCAAATTTTAGGAACCCTTTCCTAAAATTTTCTATACACTCTATGTATTTCTATTCCTTTTGGTTTTTGTACATTGTGAAGTGAAAATCCTTCTCCTATTTATAGGAGAAAGGGACGCGTAATTAACACGTAACGCATAATTAACGCGTTCATCGAATGGACGTGTGATTCATTTCAACAATTTTTTTTTTCTTCTTTGTTCGGCAGTCTTCTTTGATTGCCAAAACAAAAACGTGTTGTTTTATTTTTTTTTCTTTTCAAATGTGTGTGGGTCCCACATGTCGGAGGGACCCCACAACATATTAATCAATTTCTTTTTTTTTTTTTTTTAATATTCGTGGATCGATTAACTTTCTTTTTTTGAATTCTTTCTTCTCTTGTTTGGTTTTGAATCAGTTTTGTTTGTGAAAACACTAATGAAGAATTACCTGAGTTGATTTACAAATCAAAATCTCCTTAGAAAATTTATTGTAGAAGTTAAAGATAAAGTGTTTTGGATTGAAAAATTTTGAGAAAGTGACAATTAATCTGTTGTAATTTTAATCAATAATTAACTATTGAGCTTGCCATATTAACAAACCATGGGCCAGAAACAAGGTTTACGAATGTAGTTTTGCAGTTACACCATGAGAAAATATGTATTTCTTTTAAAAAGGTGATATATATATATATATATATAACGAAAAAATAATATTAATAATAATTTATACTATATAAAAATATTGATATCTCTTTTTACTAATTAAATTTATTTAAATTACTGTAATTAAATTTATTCGAATGTGTCTAGATGTTGATAGAGTCGGTTAATATGAACTAGACAAATAGTGTAATTTTCCTTTTTAGAATATAAAAAAAGAATAAAAGAAAAACTTTTACTTATATATTACTTTGCTATATTACTCCCGTCTCTTGTGGCTATAGAAATGAATAAAATGCGGCCAATTATACGGTAGTCTGATTGGTCTTCTCACTTATGTGAGGAGTGAGAGATTCCGAGTTTGATTCCTCTTCACCATAATTGTTTTCACCAATTTGGTGAGCCAAGGAGAAGGCTAGCCCTTGTTATATAACATGTAATGTTATTTTGGTCCATAAAATCCTCGAATGAATTAAAAAAAATGAATAAAATGCAAGACTTAATATATAATAATACATAACAAATTAATTAATGCTTTTTTTTTTTTAATGTTACCCTTCATACTAGAGTTGTTTATTTTAGTAAAAAGACCATCATAGATTTATAATAATAATAAAACTTTGGGGATCACATGTACGTTAGGTTTTAATTAAAAATAGAAAATTGAAGAGAATAATCCTTGGATCTGCTGTTATGAGGCACTGAGATGTATGTGTTTGAGAATATTGATATTTAAATATATTTTTTATCCTCCAAAATATTATTTTATTTCATGACTAAAATTTATGAATTGATTCTATTGGTTGTAAAAATAAATGTAAATTTATTTTCACTGGTTGTTAGTTTTCCTCCTTAATTCAAACTTGGATATATTATGAGGTCGAAAAAAATTGAATTATAGATGAAATACCGAATAATAGGTTGGTTTGATAATTATACGAATAATAACAATTGGCCTATATTTTTATTATTTAAAAAAGATATAATCAATGCATATCAATTACTAATCATAATTTAGTATTTTATTGTAATTTTATACTATTATTATAATTATTTTATAGATGATATTTTGTAATTATCATATATTGTAATTTTATTCTTAATAATAAAATTTTTTTTTTTAATTTAAAGATGTGGTATCTATATAGAGAATAATGTATTAATTTTTAACGAGGAACTGAAATTAAAACTAAAATCAGAATAAAAAAATCAACTGGAACATGACGAAATTATGTTTCAATTCTAATTCTAATTCCATTTCTAAATCATTTGGTTCTTATTTAGATTTTGTTTTTAAATTTATGAAGAATCTAATTATGTTTTTTTATTTCGGTTCTTATTGAAAATTGAATCAAACCAGAACGCTTAACCCTATTTATAATTCTTCTATTAGATGTCTCGGTGTGCACATATCTATTATAATAATGATCAAATAATGTGAAGCAAAAAAGATGGTAAAGTTAAAACAGCTAAAATCCTTTTTTTTTTTTTAAAGCACTACTCCCTCTCTCCCAAAATATAAGTCGTTTAAAATTTTTACACAGAGGCGTACGAAGTAATTAATTCTCCTAAATTATAACAAAATCAAGAGTAATTTGATCAAATTATCCCCTATCTCAAACCAAAAGTTATTTGTGAAGGTAGTGACTGTATTTAAAGTTATTGGATAAACATAATTTATCATTCTTTAAAATACTCAAAATGACTTATATTTTGTGACAAAATAAATAGAAAAAAACGAGTTATATTTTGGGACAAAGGGAGTAATACATTTTAATAACAGAGTGAATCATAATAAATAACCTATACACATATTTATCTATCTATATCTATACTATATATAAATGTAGAAATATGAAAAATAATGAGATTTTCATCTTTAATAGAATTTTAATATCCGAAAATAATTTTAGTAATGACCAATTAAAAAGTTATATTTTATTAATTAATTGGTTATAAGTTATTAAAATTATTTTTTAAATGAAAAAATATAGATAGTTAAGCATTTTAAAATTTAAAATTTTATTTTTTTAAATTTATATTTATTAAATATATATGATAATGAGACATTTGAATATTTTTTTATATTTTATTTTTAAACATTTGATTATGTGTTTAACATTTGATTATGTATTTAGTATAATTTAAAAAAAAAAATTATAAAGACAACGATAAAAAAAGAAAAAAATTATATTTTTTTATAATATATTTTTATATTTGTATAATTTAATTGAATATATTATTTTTTTAAAAAAAATATATTTTCAAATAGAATTGAATGAGTACCAATAATGAATATAGTCAACATGACATTTACCGTAAAACTAATTTATAAATAATAAAAATATATTTATTATCTCCCACATCCTTATCAAGTCTAGCAAAAGTGATAAGGGTAAACTTATCATAGTCTTAGCAAAAGTGACTATTATTGAAATAAATGCCAAAATTTGGCAGATAAATCATTGACTATAACAAAAGTTAATCAATGATTGGGTATTTCAATTATTTTTTGCATTTTAAACCCGAAAAATTAATTAATTAAATCTAATTACTTAAATCACACATAAAGCAATGCAATTAATAGCAGTCTATAAAATAAGTTCTATATTTCTATATTTCTACCCAAAAAAAAAAAAAAAAAAAGTTCCACCGCAATATATAGAGAGAGAGATTAACTATTATTCTTGCTTGTTATTCCTTATTGGGATGTCCCAAAATATTTACAAAATTTCTAAATTTATATATTTAAATAATTAATTTTTTTCATAATAATCTTTATCAGCATTTCACGTGCCAAATCTGAATAACTTAAAGTTTAATTTGGCTCGATTCAATTATAACTCTACCTATGATATGGGTGGGCCCAATTAACAGCTAAGTAATCTTATAGGTATATATGTTTTTGCATTAGACTGAACTATACAACATCCAAGGAGTGATCACATGAATCTTAATCTAATCGATCGGTCACTCATTAAATTAATCAAAATTTTATAAAAAAAAAAAGGAGCAGACAAATCACAGACAAGAAATCACAAGCAGTGTTAATTATAAGAAAAGACCAGGTGAGAAATGTGGACTGTAGAGTTAAAAAAGAAATACTAAAACTACAGTAAAAAGTTAATCAATGATCGAGTAGTTCAATTATTTTTCGCATTCTAAACCTGAAAAATCAATTAATTAAATCTAATTACTTAAATTACACATAAAGCAATGCAATTAATAGCAAGTCTATAAAATTATTAAGTTCCACTTCTACATTTCTACCCAAAAAAAAAAAAAAAAAAAAAAAGTTCCACTGCTATATATAGAGAGAGGGGTTAACGATTCAATCAAGTGTAGGTCTCAACTGCAGGTATAGTTTCTTAGTTAGTGCTCTGTGGTCTTATGGATTTGGTCACTGAAGAAAACGTAGATGAGCTACTTAAAGCTCAAACTCATATGTGGAATCATACTCTGCAATTCATAAAGTCCATGTCTCTCAAGTGCGCAGTTGAACTAGGCATTCCTGATATTATTAACAACAACCATGGCCAACCCATGCCTCTCTCTGATCTTGTTTCTGCCTTGCAGGTTAACCCTGCTAAAACTCACCATGTTTACCGTCTAATGCGATTTCTCGTTCATTCTGGTTTATTTTCTTTGCAAGAAGAAGGCTATTTGCTTACCCCATTCTCTCGTTTTCTTCTAAAAGACACTTCTATCGGTTCAATACCTTTTATATCTCTTTCCCTTGACCCAATTATGATGGACTCATTTAATTGTTTGAGCAAATGGCTGAAAAACGATGATCAAACACCATTTGTAACTGCCTTTGGAAAATCACTATATGAATATGCGGGGCATGACATTAGGGTTAATAATATGGTGAATGAACTTATGGCCAGTGATAGTATTTTTCTTGGTCAGGTGACGACTCTAAAGTGTAAGGAGGTATTTCAAGGGTTGAATTCTTTGGTGGACGTTGCAGGTGGCCCTGGAAATATGTCTAAGTGTATTGCTAATGCTTTTCCCAGTATAAAGTGTACTGTTTTGGATCTTCCACATGTTGTTGCTGTTGCTGATTCTCAAGGCGCCAAGAATTTGAATTTTGTTGCAGGTGACATGTTTCAGGCTGTTCCTCCTGCTGATGCAGTTTTGCTGAAGGTATGCTATTTCTTTTATTTTTCTAACTATATCACTTGGAATGCTAGCTTTAATTTGCTAAGGCAATTGATTTGATAAACAGTGGATATTGTGCGACTGGGCTGACGAATATTGTGTGAAGATACTGAAAAATTGCAAAGAGGCAATAACAAGAAATGGCAAGCAAGAGAATAATAACAAGGTCATAATAATTGACATGGTGATGGGAAACAAAAATTCAGACGATGATTGCATTGAAGCTGAGCAGTTTTTTGATATCTTAGAGATGGGATGTCTCAATGGCAGGCAGAGAAATGAAGAAGAGTGGGCAAAGCTCTTCTTTGATGCTGGTTTCACGAAATATAAAATTAATTATGTGCTTGGTCCTAGACCTCTTATTGAGGTTTATCCTTGACCAATTTCCTACTTATCTATTAGAGCTTTGTGTTTGTAACCAAAATGGCTGTGGCTATAGTCATAACAGCCTCCTTAATAAAGTTTGTATGTCCAAAATAAATAATTTTACGTTTTCAATGTAAGTGTTTGATGGGAGTTTTTTTCCTATTTTTAACAAAAAAAGATTTTACCTTTGTTCTTCGATATCTATATGTTTTTTGAGGGTTGATTTCTTGGAAAAATAAAAGAAAATTCAAAATCACAGACAAAACTTTTTAGAAATTTTGTTAGCTAACCCACAAAACAATTTCATGAAATTTTGTTTCAATAATTACGGGAAAGAAATGTTTGTCAAAAGCCACATCAAAGATCTATTCAGAGTGTCCTTTCAAAAAAAACAAAAGATCTATTCAGAGTGAAATTAATTAAGAATTGAATTAGATTTCAATTCATCCATTTTCGATTTGGTCTCAAGACTCAACAAAAGGCTGCTCATCGGTTTCAATCTCATGAGAATGGGCAATATAATCTGAAATTGTTAATTCTATTATGCGAGCTATATATATATACACCGATAGTAATTCCACGTTCGCGGTTATTAATAAATTATTTGAATAACAATTTATTGAATTATATTGTTATCTTGAAAATATTTGATATGTAACTTCATCTTTGTTTATATATGATTATTTATGTAAGATTTTAAAATAAGCATAACCATATACATCTAAAAAAATATCCTTAAAAAAAACTATAATGTTCTGAAAACATGAAATTAAAGAGAATATTTTCTTTCATATTATAAAATTAACATGCAAGTCTGATATTCATAAAAAATTATAAAATTCATTTAGGCCTTTTTTTTTTCAAGTTATCTCCCTATATGTATAGGAATTAGTTAAATAATATTGTGTTTCACAATAGCTTTTTAAGTAGTTTTTATCATTTGGACCAGTCAAAACGCTAAACGCTATTTTTTATAGTGTTCGGTGACATAGCATTTAAACTAACTTTTAGAGGTTAAGGTAGCGTTTAATAAAACGTTAATTCATATAACGTTTAGTTTTTAATACTTTATGAAAAGTTACTCAAATAATTAACAACTAAACCCAACTAAAACAGTTAACAGCAACTAAAATAACTAATTTTATCGAACAGACTCTAAATGTAAGCTTTTTTTGAAAAAAAAAGTGATACTTAAGTAGTCCATTTTTGTATATAAATATTACAACTAAAATTATCCGCAAAATTTGGATTTCTTTTAATGATCTATAAATATTAATATTTTGTTCTTTTTTCCTATGGTCAGAAATACCTCATTTGAACCAAAATATTATAATTGATTTGATACATATAGATAAAAATAATTTAACCGATAATTTTATTATACCATACATTAAAATTTTTCCTTTTCATGGTTTAATGGTTTTAATCGAAAATTCCATTAACTGAGTTAAGGCAAATTTCTTTTGCTTTTTTTAAGAAATCTGCGAAACAGGTTGCTCGTAGCAGCAACCTATCATTGCAAAGGCATATGTTTCTATGATTGATTTCTAGTTGAGGGTGTGTCCTCTTTCTTTTTTGTATGATGTCTTAGCTTTTGATTCCAATAATAAGAGCTAAGGTATTCCTTTCAAAAAAACAAAATAAAACATTCACCTTTAAGAAATTATATATATATATATATATATATATATATATATATATATATATATTTCTCAATTTATTATAAATAATTGTTTTTTTTTTTTTTTGAAAATGCAAATTTGGTTATATATTAACAGAATCAAAAGCCAAAGCATCCAAAATAATACTTGGAGGAGAATAACAACACTATTGTAAATAATTGTTTAAGAGATCAGTGTAGACAAAATAATTAAACTTCAAGACTTAATACAAAATTATATAACCTAATGTGTCGAACACTTAACATATAAAATTGAACTGCTTCACAGAAATATTAAATTAGTCTTCAGTATCATTCATAACAATAATTTAATTGCTCAATATGGATAAATTAAATTTTAGACTTAATAGCCAAAACTTGCAAAATTATTATTTAGCTAAAAAAAGAAATATATTATAATTTTTAAAAATTTTAATTGTTCACGTTTATATTATTATTTAAAATAAAATAATTTTACTACCAAGAATAAAGTAAACGTCAACAATTTCCTTTTTAGCTAAAAATTAGGAAGATGAACGTTTAAAATAAAATAAACGTCAAAAAATTTTACTCTATTTTAGCTATGGACGTTCGTCAATATATAGATAGAATGTGAAGTTTATTATTGTTCATTGTTTTTTGGAAAAAAAAAAGCAATGAATCTACTGGCTGATAGCTTGAGTTGGAGAATTAATCACAGGCATACCAGGTGTATGAAGTATAGTAATTGAGGAATTAATATCGCGCTTGATCTGACTTTTAGGCTGTGGATTGTATCCATGGTAAACACTTCACTGATTGTGCTTGATTGCTTGAAAAGTAAATTTTGATTACTTGTATTAAAATGAAAGCTTGTAATTACAGGAAACATAAATAAACTATGCTTAGAAAAAAGAAAGACAATGCTTCGAAAATTAAATTGCTTGACTCATTGAAGAGTTTGGTTAAATTCGTCGGAGAATTTTGGTTGTATTTTTGTTCGCCTTCTCTTGCTGCTTTTATAAGTTCCACAGACAGTTATCAAAAGGAGCCACTGACACACGTTCTCATTAGCTCATTTGATCTCCCACCTTCCTATACGTGAGCAACTGCTTGAGAAGTGCTCTTTTGTTCAATTGCAGCCCACGTTTCTATTGTCTCTTTCTTTCAATTAATTAATTAACTAATTAATAAAAATTAATTAATTAATTAACTATCCAAAATAAAATTAATTGGACCGTAATTAAATAAAATTCAAGCCGAATTCAAAATACTAAACCCAATTCTAAAAAACACAAAAAGGGTTCAACAATTATAAATGGATATATATTTTTATCTATGGGGCGTTTATCTACGTAGTATAATATTATTTATCCAGTAAAATTCTAGTGTAACCAACTAACCCAAAAATTCAATTTCAACCAGTTGAAAATCTTCAAACCAGATTTAAAACCTATATACCAAGTGAAAACCAGACCAAATCCTTAATTTGGATCAAACCGGATTCAAATCAAACTGGAATGACCTAGAAACCCCGTCGCTTCATCTCTCTCTCTTTTTCTAGCCACCACCAAAGCCAACCGACGCCACCTCCTCTTCGCCATTGCACCATCAAATTCCCTCTCTTGGTTCTCGTCTTCGGTGAATGCAGCAGGCAAGCGAGCTACGATTTCTCCTTAGTGATCGACGCAGTAGCCCCTCTACTCATCTCCGGCAACCGTGTCACAACTGAATGGCTCCGGCACCTCCCTCGTCGATTTTGTAGCCTCTCTCTCTCTCTTCATTTGTTTCCAAGAGGCACAACAAGCCTAGTGAGCAGTAGCCATGTTTTGTGATTGGGACAGTCCGCTGTCTTTGTCCATTTTTCGACAAGATGAGCTAAAGGCCAGTTAACTTGGCCCTTCCCCTGTCATTGACGGCTTCACCAGCCGCCAATCTTGATGTTTGCGGCCATCATCTCCATAATTTTGGCCAAGCCATTCTGGCAATGTTATATTTTGGGTATTTTCCCAATTATGAAATTTTCCCAATATATTTCATAATTATTAATTATAAATAGAAGGCTTTAATAAATTAAAACATATATTAATTGCTATCATAACATGGGTTTATTGTTTCTAGAATCGATTTAAAGAAATGGATTCATGTGAGTTAGGTTTACTATGGGTCTCGGAGGCTTTAAGCTTATCTGGATCTTAATGCCGGGTCGGCCATGGTTTTGGGTCGTGACAAAGTTAATATCAGAGCTTATGTTAGAACCTTATAACGTAACTGTGGAATATATGGAATTCCATCTCGTCTTTCTCTGTCTCCTTCACTTCTATTTTAAAGTCTCCCTTATTGTTAAGATTAGAATAAATTTCCATTTCTTTGAACGTATGTGCTATTCCTTGAATTTGGAATACATGAGAATGAGTTTGAATATAATATTAGGAATGAAACCCAGATGATTGAATTGGGTAAGGAAAAGTTATTACAATCATTGTGGGGTAGGTATAGACTAGGAATTTCTTTATATTGGGATCGACTGTAACCAACATAAGGAAAGAAACTTGGTGATTTTTCTCTCAAGGGATGGTGGACGCACTAAACCCTGTGAGATTGGAAAATCTGTACCTATTGTATAAATTGGTAGACTATAAGTGAAAGGAAATAAGTATGAGTATGATAAATAAACAATAAAGGTGATCTTTCACAACAGTTGCAGGTGCTAAGGTAGGAACCATTTCCTAGACATGCGAATAGAGAAACACTCGATGTTAATGGATTAACTTGATCACTCAATACACTACTTTTTATATGGAATCTATTCCCGCAATAAGTAGGATAATGTTAGGGAACAAATGAGAACGTTCATTATATGGCAAACTATGAATGAGGATATTTATAGCATTAGCAGCATCAGTGGCTATAATAAGAGATTTAGTTACTTGCACATGAACTATTGTCAAATTAAATATAGTTATGCTATTGATTATGGTTGCCTTGGAGTTAGAGTCATAGATAATTTGTATATACGAAATCTTGAATTTTCTTATTGCATATCTAAGACTTTAGATGAAGAGGATAAACGACTTTATTGTAAACATGAACTTATGTTCAAGTAATCTGGCTTACTACTCAAATCCTTAAAATACTAACTTTTTGCTATAGCATTCACTTGCTATTTAAATTTGACACAATTTGATTTTGAATTTAAATAATATTATAAATAATTTTAAAACTTGCCTATTTATATAGGAAATATATTATATAATAATGTATTTGGAAAGTTGTCTATATATATCATGGGGCTAATTGCATTAGGCTATTAAATGAAATGATTACAAACATAGTTGGAGTTTAATGCTAAGTTAAGAGTATGAATACTAGAATGATTTGAGAGGACAACTTCGATATATAAGATGAGTTACAACTATATCTAGAGTATAGGAGTCTTGAATATTTAAATTAAAAAGAAAAATCGTAGCAATGATCCTGAATAGTTAAAGGCCCAAGAAATGATATCTAAATCAAGCCCGAATATACATATTTTAAGAGCTGTTTAAATTGATTTAATGGGGTGTTTGGAAGGTATAATAGATTTTGATATGCCATAAATATACTAAAAGTTAGGACTTAAGCAGTTTTACTGTAGATCTCTGAATTGAAGGGTAGTAGGCATAAGGTGAATATTTTGAGTAAATAGAGAATATCGGGTTAAGTGCAAGCAAAATATTAATGAATATAGAAATGACATTTAAGGAACACACAATGATATGGAAATGAATAGAAAACAGATTGTGGCTAGAATCGAAAGCATTTTACTAGAATGCTCTAAATCCCAATCCAACTAACATGCCAATTATAGACAATGTTTGAACAAGGTTTTAAAAGAAAAATTCATGTTTGAATGTTTGAAAATATCATGTTTACTCCTTTAATATCTCGAGTTAGCTGAGATTCCATTAAATTCCTGTTTTAAAAGGATGTTACAAACTTTGACAATAATGCAGTTATTTTGTTATTTTCATTATCACATTTTGTAAAATTTTATTTTAACTGACTCTAAATTCCTTTGCTTTTGTTAAGTTTTCAAAGAAAAATATGATATTAGCAACTTATTTTTAAAATAAGTTTTTTTTAATGTGTTATATACATAGCATACTAGGAAATACATTTGCATAAAGATTATTATTATTCAAGTTCTTAAATCTTAAAGTCTAAATATTTTCAATAATCTCATTTTTATAAACATTGTTTATGAGTCATGGAGATGGAGTTAGAATTTTTTAAAAAAGAAAGGAGTATGAAAACTTTGTGGGTCCTGTATACGTATGGCACAATCAAAGGGGGGGGGGTGAATTGGGTTTTCTAGAAAGAAAAAAACTTTCAAAGACAAAATCAGAATTCTGTTGTAGTGGAAATAGAATGCATTTATGAGAATAAGTTGTTAAGATTAAAACTTCTTCATAAAACTCTATGCAGAGAATAGAAAGACTTTGTAAAGAGCAGCTATTGATTAGAACTGCTTCACAATATCTTAATCAATTTCAAACTACTTTATAAAGGAAAGTTATTACGTTTTTGAACTACCTCATAAAGTTTAGACAAATATTAAAGTGTATGTGAGAGACAGTTATTGAATTTCAAAAGATGTTGTTATTAGACTTTCTTTTCTCTTAAAAATTATTTCATTAAGCAAAGGGATGAAAAGAAAATGAGGGGGTAAACAATGAATTTTGAGAAATTAAAATATATGATCAATGGATACTTACTCTTAAAACAAAAACCCACATCTTTACAAAGGAAAGATGCTTTTTATAGAGAGGGATGGAAATCCCGTTTTAGAAAGTAAAATCTCTCCTTTTAAATAAGAATATTGACTTTTCAATTTTTTAGAAAATACAGAGATCTTGTTGCCAAAAATCTTTTCTTTTAAGGTAAGCGAAATAGAATAAGATTTTAGACTTTCCTTTAAAAATAGTTTTCGAAAATAAGTATAGAAGAATCTTTTTCAAAATATTTTATTACCAAAAATAATTAGGATAAAATCTCTTTCATTTAAATAAGTAAGTTAAATTTCCGAAAATGGGAAATTTTGTTACCATAAATGATTAAGACAAAATATCTTTTGTTTAGGTAAGTAAATCGAATCTTTTATAAATTAAGGTAATTTCTGAAAATTATTTTGAGAGAGAGAGAAAAATATTTTTGTGTTTATAAAAGAATATTCTCTCTATCCTACAATGAATCCTAATATACTTAACCATTAAAATTTTCAAAGGTCATCATGATCTTCATTTAAACTTGGATTTGTTGGAATTTGCTTTGTTTATTAAAAAATAAATAAATTTACATAAAAATAATATTACTACAAATAAAATAATTAAATTTGTTTGTTTTGCTCAATCATCAAAATCTCAAGATAAAATTGACCTTTGAGCCAACAAACTTGATGAATGGAATATAAGTGGTTAGACTAGAAGCATTAAATTAGACTAAATAAAGTCAATTAAGTGAAAGGATTGGATGGAAAGGTCAATGTGGTGAAAATGACAATAAAAAGAGGAAAAATGACTTAAAGAAGGCTAAGCCTGATAGAAAAGGATTTAATAAGGGATGTGTAGAATAAAGTAATCTACTAGTTTTGCATCAAAAGATTCAAAAGGATGAAACAACTTAGAACATAGGAAGTTAATGAAGGAATTGACCAAAAATAACAATTGGTATTATATATATATATATATATATATATGTAATAGATGCAAAAGAAGAAAGAAAAGAATTATTGGAGTAAAATATTAATCATATGGAGATAAATAGAGTAAAAGACTTAATTAAATGTTTATAAGGTAATTGAAGAAATTGAATCATTTGAAAGGTATGATTATCCTTTAATTTAGATAGATTTTTGTTGATCATATGTCAAGGATAAAGTAAATTTAAAAATTCATTAAAGCTGACTAGGAAGGAAGAAATTGAGGAAGAAGATGAATAGTTTCAACCCAAACCTATCCTATTATTATATGATGCACACCAAACCCAAAGCAAGCCGCTCCTGAGAGAAACAAATGAATTCCAATATATGTGATTATAATGAGTTTACGCATCGAGGGTTTTAACTACTCTACTGTATGTTGGACATATGATACAAATGATCTTTATGAATCATCTATAAATCGGGGCTTTAAATATCCTACTGTACGTTGGATAGTTATGGTAATCGAAAATTAGGTTTATGGTTCTTTCTGACTAAGACCATCTATTATATGATTATTGGGTGTCATTTATGTTTGACATATTGTGTGAGCACAAAAGTTAGTATAATTGAACCAACAAGGTGTTGATTAGGGTAGTAAGCAACTTCAATCCTCGTAAAGGTGAGAATACAAGTTCGATCCCTAGGAAGCGCACTTCACTAGGAGAGTAAAAAATCCTTAGATTCTACGGCCTGAGAGGATTAAACCTTCTGGTTACACAAAAAAAAAAAAAAAGTTAGCATAATTGCTTGACACCAGACATGTATTATTTAATTCCATTGGTTGAGTTTGACATTCACTTCTGCCTCTTATTTTTTCAAGTTATGAGCAAAATGCTAATAATGGTTAAAGCCTTGAAGATTTTATCTTTAATAGTTACTAGTGCAATAAACTAGCTAAAATACTTAGATAAATCGCAATTACAGAATTAAAAGTTATGAAATCTAAACTATGGATTGTGGCTAAATTGGCAACGTAAGCTAGACATTGTTGGCTCAAGGGTCAATTTCTAATCTCGGATTTTGGTGATTAATACAAAACAAATAAATTTAAAATTATGTTATTTGTGCTAATATTTTATGCAGAATTTTTATGGAAAGAAATTGTACAAGGCAAGTCCTACATTGAGTATAAAGATAATCCGAAGACTCTAGTGGTTAGATATTTAGGATACTTTGTAGGATAGAGAGAAAATTCATATATGAGCACATAAATTAAACTTTTTCTCTCAGTCAAAAATATTTTTGGAAATTAGATTTTTCAAATAAATTATTTGTTCTCAAAAAATATTCTTTAAATCGAAATGATTTAATTTCCTAAAACTAAAGAGATTTCTTCTCTAATGTTTTTGGTAATACACTTTTCGGAAATATCTTTTGAAAGATCTAAAAGTATTTAAATTTATTTTCTTACCTTAAAAACGAAGGAGAATCTTTTTCGTTTTTAGTAAGAGCATCCTTCCGTAAAAATATTTTTCCAAATAATGCTGCCAAAAATATTTTGATCAAAGGAAAGCAAAATCGTGTTTTATTCTCTTACCAAAAAGGATAAAATAGATTTTTGGTAACAAAGATTTTCATATCTTCTAAATAAGGAAAGAAGATATTCTGATTTCAAATGAAATATCCACTTTCCAAAAAGCAAGGGACACGATGCTCTCTATAAATAGGAGCTTTCACGTCTTAAGCTATGGTGAAGTAAGAGTTTTCGTTTTAAGAGCATTTTCTCATTGATCAAATCTCTATCTCTCAAAACTTACTCTCTACCCCCATTTTTCTTTTCATCTCTACACTTAACGTTTTCAATATTTAAAGTGAAAAGAATTTTTACAATTACTTTTGAAAAACGGTTCTGTGTTCTAATCGATCTTCTAATCTGATAAACTGTTTTTCCTGTGCTTATATGTGCGTTTCTTTTTGTCTATTTAGATTCTACAATCTATAGTAGACAGGCTCTTTATTTGTTAAACTTTTGTGTGTAATAGCTTAGGTTAGAAGCTATTGTGATAGAGGTTATCAAACGACCTTCTCCTTATGTGAGATTTTAATGTCTTGAAGTGAGTTTCTGTACTCTGCCAAAAACAGAAAGGGTTGAGGTTAACTAGAACCTTTGGAAAATCTAGTGGGACAAAAAGGGTAGATCTAGTGTTGATCTATTGCATTGTACTGTTGGTTTGTCTCTTACCCTTAAAAGCGATAACATAGTTGAGGATCTCAAGATGCGTCTTGGGGAGTGGATGTAGGCGAGTTAGTGCCGAACCACTATAAATCACTGTGTTCATCTTTTAATTTCTGAAGTTTGCTTGATATTACTTTTATTACACCTCTGATTAACTTTTAGAAACGCTAAAATTGTTAATGATTCAGATGTTCTAAAACAGTAATAAGTCTTATCTTTTCTGAACATTAGAACTCTGGAATTCTAATAAGTGAATATACCATGTTCTAACTGTTGTTCTATTCACAGTATATTTCACTGATTGGGTTTCTAATTAATTTTCTAAACTTTATGAGGAAGTTCTAATCTTGATAGCTTTCCATCATAAAGTCGTTCTGATATTTGATTAAGGCTCTGTGAAGAAGTTCTGAATTTAATAACTGTCTTTCACATAACTTCATATGAATTTAATAGAACATTGTGAGGTGATTCTAATCCATATTCTATTCTGACAAAGTTCTTTGTGTTTTCCGCTGCACTTAGAATTCTATATTTTGTTTAGAATTTCTAAAATTTGTATTTGTTTTTAGAAAACCCAATTCACCCCCCCTCTTGGGTTGTGCCATTCATATATGAAACCCACAGACATGTGAGAAGAGCTCTCGGGTTCAATTCCCACTAAACATAAGCTAGGCATGTGAGAAGAGCTCTCAGGTTCAGTTCTCACTAAACGCATCTGCAAGAAGGAGCGAAGAGTCTTAACTGTGACTCTTGCTCCGAGCCAGATTAGGCTGTCTCTAGTAATGAGATCCGAATACCAGAGGTTTACACCAAAAAAAATTTATGAAATCTAAAACATATGATGTAAGGGAGATGCGGGCTTATGTAATATTAAATGATATGATATTATTTTATTTACAAAATTATTTGAATAACAAACTTAAGGCCCAAATATTTTTAATATAATTAAATGCCCAAATATTTTAAATCTGATTAAATTATGAAGGTGATATTAAAATATCACCGATTAATTAAGAAAAGACAACCACCAAAATGGGCTACCACAATAAGTTAAATACTTGGCAAGCTTCAAGCCCAAAGGTGGAAACCTAAGCCCAAAGATGGATGACCCAAGCCTACATGGTGTGTAAATACCTAAAACATTCTAGAATACTCCCACCCACAAGATATTTTAATAAAATATCTCACCTACTCTAGAATGCTTCATATAATCTCCACCGTACATTTTTGTAAGTAAATCATAGTCGTACATTGAGGAGGTGGAAATGCCTATAAATACCACCCCTCACCTCATTTGTATGAACTAACCAAAAATGAATCACAGGAAGCAAGTAAGTAATTCCTTCCTTAAGCTTTGTGAAAGTTTGCCTCTTATTAATACAATATTATTTGGTGTTTTGTGTTAGTATTATTTTGGTTGCCTTTCCCATTATTTTTTTTGGTGTTATAAATTATTAATCAATCTTGGAGTTTATCACTGCGCTGATAACCAACAAGTGGTATCAGAGCCTGGTTGTGGTGGTAGTTTTTGTAGCCGTGGTATTTTGTGGTGTTCATTTACAAGTGTAGGGTATTGTTACTCTGCTAGAATTAACAGTCGGGGACTGTTGTTGAAGCAACAAGTGGTCGTGATTGGTCAAGGACTGTCGTGCATTGGTTAGTGTCAGGAACACCAGTACCTTATGGCGGATTTTTCTGGAGTTGCTAATAGCATTAAGAAGGTAAATAGCAACAATTACGGGAACTAGAGTACCCATATGAGATATTATCTCATAGGTCAAGACTTATGGGATATCGTCGAAGGAGATAATACTACACCACCAGTTGGGGATGCGACAGCTCTGAAAGAGTGAGAGACAAAATGCGGGAAGGCGATGTATGTGCTGACGGTTGCAGTAGAAGATGAGCAGATGCAATGAATCAAGTTGGCTAAAACACCAAAGGAAGCGTGGGACATCCTCAAGTTTGCTTTCGCCAAGAAGAATGAAGCAAAACTGCAACGACTCGAAAACGAGTTGTTCTCAATCTCGCAACAGAACCTCACTGTAAGTCAATACTTTTCTAAAGTAAAATCTTTACGTGAGGAGATTTCGAAATTAGATCCAGACAACGAGATCAACGAGACAAGGATGAGGAGGCTCATCATCCATGGTCTAAGACCTGAATTTAAGGGTCTTGTGAATGCTACTCGTGGTTGGGCTACACAATTAACCTTAGACGAGTTAGAGAATACCTTGTCCAATGAAGAGACTTTGGATGAAAAAATGTCTAAAGTAGCTTTGAAGGATGATGAGAAAGCTCTCTTTGCTAAAAAGAGGGGATTTCGAAACGTTGCGAGAGTAGATGGTGGAAAAGAAAGGAGTAATCAACAAGGATGGAGAAAGCAAAAGTGGCGACCATCACAGCAAGGGGGAGCAAGGCCAAGACATAGGAAAGATGACCGGCGAGAAAGTGATCGTTGCTATAAGTGCAAGAAAAGAGGACATTTTGCCCGAGAATGTCGAAGCAGACGAGTAGAAGGAAACATAGCTTCAACCCAGAACGAGCAACAAAGTGAAAAGGAATGGGATATTCACAGTTTCTTTGTTTAGGAGGAAGAATATTCGCCACAGAAGCAGGAGTCGTCATTAATATCTGTAAGTGATAGAATCAACTATGATGATGATTGGATAGTTGATTCTGGAAGTTCTAATCACATGACAAGAAACAAGGAGAAATTATCGGATGTATCCAATTATGATGGAGGTCGTGTTGTAGTCACAACAAATAACACGAGATTGCCAATAGCTCACATTGGAAAGGCAACCATTTTTTCTTCCTCTACTAAGGAGAGAATGGAGTTACAGATGGTTTACCATGTGCCAAGGATGAAGAAAAACTTGCTCTCTGCATCACAAATAGCAAGTGTAGGTAATTATGTGGTGTTCGATCTTGATAATGTGAAGGTTTATCGTAAACTTAAATTAATTGGAGATCCATTCATGGAAGGACGGCGAGAAGAATCAATCTACGTCATGTTAGCACAAGAAGCCTATGTTGACAGAACAAGGCAGAGTGAGACAGCTGACTTGTGGCACGCTCGTCTGGGACATGTTAGTTATCACAAGCTTAAAGTGATGATGAAGAAGTCCATGCTTAAAGGTCTTCCTCAGTTGGAATGCCGAGAAGACACTATATGTGCTGGATGCTAGTATGGAAAAGCTCACCAACTTCCCTTTGAAGAGTCAAAACATAGAGCCAATGTGCCATTGGAATTAATACATTCAAATGTTCTTGGACGGATCAAGCAACCTACAAACAGTAATATGAGGTATATGATTACTTTCATCGACGACTACTCGAGATATGTTTGGGTAGATTTCATGGTAGAGAAGTCGGAATTTTTTGAAAAATTCAAAGCTTTCAAGAACAAAGTTGAAAAAGAAGTCGGAAATAAAATTAGATGCCTTCACATTGACAATGGTGGAGAGTACACGTCTGACGAATTCACTAAATATTGCCAAGAGCAAGGCATTCGAAGGCAATTCACATGTCCAAGAACACCACAGCAAAATGGAGTTGCTGAGAGAAAGAATTGACACTAGTGGAGATCTGCAGAAGTTTACTCCATGCGAAGAATGTGCCGGCTAGATTTTAGGCAGAGTGCATGAAGACAGTTGTGTACATCACCAACAGACTACCTCAAGCAAAACTGGAGTTTACATCCCCATTCTAGAAATTGTGGAACATTAAACCAACTGTAAGTCATTTTCGCGTTTTTGGATGTGTGTGTTATGTCTTCGTTCCGGATGAACTTCGAAGCAAGTTTGACAAAAAGGCACTTGGCTGCATATTCGTTGGTTATGATGAGCAAAGAAAAGGCTGGAGATGTTGTGATCCTATAACTAACAAGTGCCATATTTCTCGAAATGTGGTCTTTGATGAGACATCATCTTAGTGGTCATCTCAAATAACCCTGCTACCAGACTCAAAAGAAATTCAAGAAAAAGTCTAAAAGAAGATAGGAGAGGGAGAGTTTATCCTAGAGAAAGGTCAAGCAGAGCCATCCAGAGTTCAAGAGAAATCAAAGAGCCCATGGAAGATAGTGCATACGAACAACAGCAGCCAAGTCAAGAAGAACAAGATCCAGATTATCCTCTATTTCGGCGATCGGGTCGAGAAAGAAGGCCTAATCCAAAATATACAAATGCTGCTATAGCAGAAATAAACGAGCCAACAACTTATGAAGAAGCATCAAAGAAGATGGAGTGGACTACTGCGATGGAAGAAGAAATTGCTACTTTAGAGCAAAATCAAACATGGGAATTAGTGCCAAAACCAAGAGATGTGAAACCCATCTCTTGCAAATAGGTCTAGAAAATCAAAACTCGCTCGGATGGATCAATTGAGCAATACAAAGAAAGACTGGTTGCTTTTGGATTTTCTCAGCAGTATGGCTTAGACTATGATGAGATATTTAGTCCAGTTGCCAAGATCACTATTGTGCGTGTATTACTAGCTTTAGCAGCTAGTAAGTCATGGCCTTTGTGGCAGATGGATGTGAAGAATGCATTCTTACATGGTGAAGTTGATCGTGAAATCTACATCGAGCAACCACTAAGGTTCAGAAGTCGTGAGAATCCTAACTATCTGTGCAAGCTAAGGAAAGCTCTCTATGTTCTAAAACAAGCATTGAGGGCTTGGTATGGCAAGATTGCAGAATTCCTTATCAAGAATGGATATGTGATGGCACTAGCAGATTCCAGTTTGTTTGTGAAAGATCGGGAAGAAAGACTAGATATAGTGCTAGTGTACGTTGATGATTTAATAGTCACTGGCGACAACATCGAAGAGATTCAACTCATCCGAGAGAATTTGGCTACTCATTTCAAGATCAAAGAGCTAGGAAAGCTCAGGCATTCCCTTGGACTGGAGATAGAAGAAGCCAAGGAAGGTTTGTACCTCAGACAATAGAAGTATGCAAGAGATCTACTGAAGAGGTTTGGAATGATGGAATTCAAGCCAATATCTACTCCAATGGATGCTAATGTCAAGCTATGTGCTCATGAAGGGAATGATCTCGAAGATGCTACTATGTATAGACAACTAGTGGGAAGCCTAATCTATCTCACTATGACACGGCCGGACATTTCCTTTGCAGTTGGAGTAGTCAGTCGATTTATGCAGAAGGCTAAGAAACCTCAATTGGAAGCAGTTCGAAGAATATTGAGATATGTCAAAAGTACAATCGATTATGGGATCTTATACAAGAGAGGTGAAATTATCAAGTTGGAAGGATATTGCGATGCTGATTATGCAGGAGATCACGACACTCGGCGCTCGACAACAAACTATGCATTTAGTCTTGGTTTAGGAGTAATCTCTTGGTGTAGCAAGAGACAACCTACAGTGTCACCCACAACAGAAGCTGAGTATCGGGCAGCAGCAACAGCAGCTCAGGAAAGTGTTTGGCTGTCACAGCTTATGAATGATCTGCATCAACCCATCGACTATCCAATTCCGTTGAATTGTGATAGTCATTCGACTATACAAATGGCTGAGAATTCGGTATTTCATGCGAGAACAAAACACGTGGAGATTCACTATCACTTTATCAGAGAGAAGGTTCTACAAGGAGAGATTAAAATGAAATATATCAAGACGGAGGATCAGCTAGCCGATATCTTTACAAAAAGTTTAAACGCAAATAAATATGAAGATTTTCGCCAACAGTTCAGAATGATGAAGAAAGAGAAATTAATCGTTGAGGGAGAGTATTAAAATATCACCGATTAATCAAGAAAAGACAACCACCATAACGAGCTACCACAATAAGTTAAATACTTAGGAAGCTTCAAGCCCAAAGGTTGAAACCCAAGCCCAAAGATGGATGACCCAAGCCTACATGGTGTGTAAATACCTAGGACATTCTAGAATACTCCCACCCATAAGATATTTTAATAAAATATCTCACCTACTCTAGAATGCTTCATGTAATCTCCACTGTACATTTTTGTAAGTAAATCATAGTCGTACATTGAGGAGTGGAAATGCCTATAAATACCACCCCTCACCTCATTTGTGTGAACTAAGCAAAAATGAAGCCCAAGAAGCAAGTATGTAATTCCTTCATTAAGCTTTGTGAAAGTTTGCTTCCTATTAATACAATATTATTTGGTGTTTTGTGTTAGTATTATTTTGGTTGTCTTTCTCATTATTATTTTTGGTGTTATAAATTATTAATCAATCTTGAAATTTATCACTGCACTGATAACCAACAGGTGAATCTCAAGTCTAGTTAAGCTTATTACGGATTTTGATATCCTTAAATTTGTTCTAAGTCCTAGTATTGGTCTTTCCCATAGAAATGAGTTGGGATAGCTATGAACTTTGGAACGAGATGTGCTTCGGGAATCACAAGGAGCAATAGAGAATTGATATGCAGAAAACAGAAGAAAAGGACAGTGTGCGAAGCTAAAAAAATAAGGAACGAAGTAACCAAACAATATGATTCCATTTCATGCAATTTTTTTGACATGAACTGAAATTATAATACATCAATTAGGTATAATTTAATTAATTTTCTCACTAATATATGGAAAAAAAAAGTTTTCATCGATTTTCTCTTATTTTTTACTAAATTGAGAAGCCTATTTATCAAATTTGACAGAAATTATAATATATTCCTATTGTTTGAGAAATACAACTAATCCATTCTTCCATCTAATTTTTCGATGCCCCAAATGTCGAAAAATCCAAAAAGTATTTTTGAGTAACAAACAGTAGTTTACTGATCTATTTCAATCCTTAAAAGCTACAAAGCTCGTTGGAGAATAATAATAACAAAAAACTCATTTGAACAAATCTATTTTTTAAATTTCTTGCTTGATTATTAATTTTTTTTTTTTCAATATAAATTTTTTTATTTTTAATTATAAACTAAAGTATAAATGACAATATTAATAAACTACGATGGATCATGATTTTTTTAACTAAACTAAATTCATTTATTAAAATAGGTTACATAAATTAAACTTGACTAAATAATCTATAAAATATCTCATAGAAATAATAAGCCATACCCTAATATAAAAGTAATAGATGGAAATAATCTATAGCCATCAGGCAACTATGAATGAATTACCCGTAATAGGGTTGTGCATATGGTTCTTGGAAAAACGAATCGAACCGCAGAACTTAATAGGATTGAACATGAATCAAAAAAATCATTTTATAAGAACCGGAATCAAAATCGAAGTTGAAAAGATTTACAAGTTATTTTTGGTTTTGATTGTTGCTAAGAATTGAACTAAAATTGAATTAGAATCATATTGGATCCCAACACCGCACCGAAATCAATTAAAGAACCAACTGATAAGTATATAATTTTCATTTTTAGATATAATATTTAATTTAAAATATTAAACTAATTATATATGTTATTATTTAAATTAAAAATTATAGTGTTGTTATGTAATAAATATTAAAATGATGTGAGGCTCTAAGTTTAATTGATTGAAATATTCTTCATTAATTAAAAATGAATTTAATATTTAGGGAAGAAACTTAATTACAACTTAATTTTTAATTTAGATATGCAATTTTTCATATATAAATTTTTTTATATAACTTATAAATTACATGTATATTTCGTATTATGTCTAATATTATTATAACAAATAATTTTAATAGTATTATAATTATTGTCTTTCTAATAACTAGTAATAATAGTATAGTTACTAATAATTATAATTAGTAACTAATCTTTAGCACTTAAAATTACGTAGTTTTTGTACTGGAGTTTAAGTTGACCAATATTACAGCACTTTAGTATAGCTTTTAATTTTAATATAAGGTTCTAATATTTTATTATTTAAAGCAAAAGAAATTATTAATAATTTTAAAATAAGGTTTTAATATTTTGTGATTTAAAAAAAATTATTAATGCTTATCAATTGTGAATCAGGATTTAGTATTGCATTCTAATTTTATACTATTATTATAATTACAAATGATACTTTGCAATTATCATGTATTCTAATTTTAGTTCAATATTAGAATTCTTTTAATTTAAGAAATGCGGTATCTATATGGAGAATAAGTTATTAATATTTAACGAGGAAACTGGAATTGAAATTGGAAGCAAAGGCAAGAAACCAAAATCGAAGAACCGACCGAAACTAGACAAAATTATATTTTGATTTTGATTCTAATTCTGTTTTGAAATAATTTGGATCTTATTCAGGTTTCGATTTCAAATTTGAAAGAACCAAACTATGATTCTGGTTCCAATTCTTATCAAAAACCAAATCAAACTAGAACCATACAACCTTATTCATAATTATCTACAATATATAGATTAAATATATAAATTCACTTCCGAACTTTGCAAATTTGATCCTGCGGCACCCTAAACTTTACAGATGATTTATTGTGCATTTGAATTTATAAATTTTGATAATATTATACACATTTCGAGACTAACATCAATAATTTTTATAGTTTTTGGCTTATATATATAAAATATCAATTTGATATGTAGTTAGTATGACTTTTGGAATAATAATTTTCATAAATTTTAACTTTTTAATGAGTATTTAATTGATCTAATTTTGTCAAATTAAAGTATTCAAAAAAATAATTTTGAAAATTGAAATGTTTAATAGGTTATAAGATGAAGTGTTTGATGAGCCACAATAAAACTTGAGAGTGTCACAAGGTTGAAGTGATAAAGTTGAGGAGTGAATTTATGTATTCTCCCATAGTTTATACTATATATAAAAGTGGGAATAAGGGAGGAGAGAAATAGTGGGATTACCTATATCACCCTTAATGAAATTTAATATGTTCTAAAATACCATTAATGATGGTAAAATTACAGTTTATTAAATGATTGGATAATTTATTTTTAAATTTATTTTTAATAAATGTATATTATAATGATTCATTTGAAAATTTATATTTTATTTTTCAAATTTATTATTTATTTGATTTCATTTGATTATAATTTAAAGTATTTTATTTAGGAGGGAAATAAAAATAGAAAAACATGCATGATTTGATTGGATATATTTTTAAAAATAAATTTTCAAATAGAATAAAATTTTAAATAGAAAATTTGAAATTATATTGCATATAAATATTCTGTTATTTAATTTTTTTTAGTTCTTTCTATGAAAAAAAAAATGATTTCATGATAAAGTGGTGTACATGAAAATATTTATTAATTTTTTTCTTCACTTTCTTTTTTCTATAGATGATTATTTAAAATAAAAATAGTTACCTAATAATTTTTTTATTATAGAAAATAACATTTGATATTTTTCTTTTACAATACTCTTAGAAATAATCAAATTATGGAAATAAGAGTGAAAAATTTTATACAATAATAAGATTAATAAATATTTAATTGATCTAATAGTTTATGAGAAATTTTGACATTTCTTTTAATCTTCTCTTGAATATATTTATGTGAAACACACACACACATATATATATATATAATTAAAGTTTATTGGTTGATTGCATATAATTTATGAAAATTATTTTTTAAATAAATACATATAGATAATTAAGCATTCAAAATTTTAAGTTTTATATTTTTTAACAAATATATATAATAATAAGATATTTGAAAATTTTTATATTTTATATTTTAAATTAATTAATTATTTTATTTTATTTTATTTTTTATTATAATTTAAAGTATTTTATTTAAGAGGGAGATAAAAATAGAAAAAATATTTTTTTATTAATATTCTTTTTTTACTTTATGTTTGAATGATTTGATTGGATGTATTTTTTAAAAATAAATTTTCAAATAAAATAAATTTTTAAATATAAATTTTGAAAATTATATTACATATAAATATTCTGATATTTAATTTATTTTAGTTCTTTTTATGGAAAAAATAATATAATTTCATGATAAAGTGATATGAGGATAACATTGTGGCTTTTGAATGCTTTCATGCTTTGAAGAGAAAAACCCAAGGTTGGAAGGTGTAATCGCTTTAAAAACAGATATGTCCAAAGCCTACGATCATGTGGAGTGGGGCTTTTTACAAGTTATCTTGTTGAAACTTGGTTTTGCAGAATCATGGGTGTCCGAGATTATGGGTATTGTGTCTTCTATGGTTTATTATATTGTGCATGGGGGTAAAGAACTAGGCCCAATTCTTCCGTCAAAGGGTCTCAAGCAGGGAGATTCTCTCTCTCCTGCGTTATTTGTGCTTTCTGCTTAGGGTTTATCGACCATAATTTCTAACTACCAAAGGTGGGGTCTGCTCCACGACTTTAGTATTGTCAGATCGGCTCCCTCGTTCTCCCATCTTTTCTTCGTCGATGATTGCTTATTCTTTGCCCGGGCAAATATTTTTGAGGTCGTGTGATTGAAGCAATGCCTATCATTATATGAGGCAGCTTCAGGGTAATGTATAAACTATGCTAAACCAGCCGTCTCTTTTAGTCCTAACACAATAAGGGAGACTCGAAGGTTAATTTGCAACAACTTGGGTGTTGGGGAGGTGCCTAATCATGGAACCTATTTGGGTATGCCATCAGTGATTGGGCGGGACAAGAGCCAAAATTTTTCAATTTATTATTAGATAAGGTTGCCAAAAGAATTCAGGGCTGGAAGTCGAAGTTGTTATCGATGGCAGGAAAGGACATTCTTATTCGTATGGTTGCTCAAGCTGTGCCAACACATCTGATGTCTCTTTTCCTTTTGCCTATGGAGATATGTCAAAAACTTGAGTGTTTATTGAATGGTTTTTATTGGCAAAATGATGCTCGGTCAAATTCTGGTATAAGGTGGAGAAGCTGGGATTGTTTGTGCAGTCCGAAGGAACTAGGGGGTTTGGCTTTCAAGAAGATACATGAATTTAACTATCCTCTGTTAGCACAATAGGAATGGTGTCTTCTGCAAAATCCGAATTCATTGGCGGCTGCAGTTTTAAGGCACGATCTTTCCCAGATCACTCATTTTTGGATTCGGCTCTTGGGAAAAATCCTTCTTATTTGTGACGGAGTATCTGGTCATCTCCTGTTCTCCTTAATCATGGCTGCTCTAGAAGGATTGGTAATGACCAGTCCACTTTGATTTGGCACCACCCTTGGTTACATGATGCAGCAAATCCAAGAGTGCAAACAGAATGTCCCTCTGGCATGATGAACTCCATGGTTTCTGAGTTTATTGATGTTAATTGCTCTTGGAATGAACAGCAACTCCGAGAAAGACTGAACCCACGTGATGTTGCTCGAATCTTGCAAATTCCATTATCTTTTTCTTCTCCGGCTGATCGGTGGATTTGGGATTAAAAATGAGGGGGCCAGTATACTGTTTCCAGTGGACATAGACTGGCTGTGGAATTGGCTCAATGTCCACAACCTGTTCCAGGAGATTTCTGGATTTTTATTTAGAAATCACAGGTAAAAAAAAAAAAAAAAAAAAACACAGTACTTTATTTGGAGGGTACTGTTAGATATTATTCCTTGTAATGTTAATTTGAGGAAGAGAAAGGTGGATGTATCACTCTTATGCCCAGTGTGTGGTTTGGAGGAGGAAACTCCTATTCATGTTTTGTTGTTGTGCAATTTCGCTAAGACTTGCGGGTTTCTGTCAAACTTGGGATGGAGGGAATCTCATACTATGCTGAAGTGGTTTGTGGAAGCGACTAAATAGAGTAGTGACATTATGGAGGAGGCTTTTATGTTACTGTCATCAATTTGGTGGCATCGAAACCAAGTTTTTTGGTGGCAGCAGTATAGCTCCCCGATCAGATTGTTGGCTGCTGCACATCAGTCCCTGGTTGAATGGCAGCAAGCAAACCTGTCCTCTTCAAAACGCGCATAGCAAGTAGTGGTACAACAGATGCAAAAATGGTGCCCTCCTCCATTTAATGGGTACAAATGTAATATTGATGTTGCACTTGGACGTACGCAGGGCCACTATGGTATGGGGATGATCATTCGCAATAATTTGGGTCAGTGTTTGGTGGGAAGGGGTTGTTCTAGACATGCCATGAATGATCCGTTGTTGGGTGAGGCTTTATATTTTTGGGAAGCCTTGAGTTGGCCAAAGGAAAAGCTCTTGACACTAGTTTGCATTGAATCTGATTGTCAAGTTCTTATACATGCTTTAAACTCTAATAATCTAGATATTTCCTATTTTGGTCAAGTAGTTTTGGATTGTAAAGCTCTGTTACACGAGCTAATGGATGTTTCGTTTGTCTTTGCTAAACAGTCAGCGAATCAGGTTGCTCATTTAATTGCAAGAGCATCTGTTTCTATGTCTAACTTTAAAAAAAAAAAAAAAAGATGATCAAAAATAATAATTTTTATCTTAATTTTTGACCAACCAAATTAGGGTGTCATTTGTACTTTAAAAAAATTTAATCAAACCCTTTTTAAATCAAGATTTGAATCTCTAGATATATTTATTTAAAATAAATTTAAAAAAATATAAAAAAAATTTTCAAATGCCTCATATTTACATATATTATTTAAAATAATAATGTTGCAGCTATATTATAAATTATAATAATAATAAATTATTAAAAATTATTAAATTATTATTAATATTTTATAGAATAATATAATAAATAAAATATAATTAGACATAATAAGATATTAATAGTAAAAATTTAAAATTTTGAAATGCTTAATTATCTATCTATATTTATCTATTAAAAAGTCAAAAAAAATCCAATCAAATTATAGAAATATTGTATATATTTTTAGGTTAAAATTTTTTAATTAGCTAAGACTAAATTATTTTAGGATATCTTAAATTTAACAAGAACAATATCGGTAAATTCATTATTCTCCCCTCCCCATTCTTACTTTTATGTATACTATAGATATAGATAGGCTTGGCTATATTACGGTTTCGGCAACCGGAACCGTCGGTTCGAACCGGCCCGAAACCGGGTGAGAACCGAAACCGGGACGAACCGGAATCGGAACTGAAAAATCCGGTTCGGTTCCGGTTCCAGGAAATGAGGAACCAGAACCGGCGGTTCCAGAGAACCGGTCGGAACCGAACTGGAACCGCCGGTTCGAACCGGCGGTTCTAGCCGTTGTAACTATCAGATTTTTGCAGTTTTTTTTTTTTTTTTAAATTTGTTGTGAAATGTCTTAATTACCCCTCCCAACAGCCATAAACGGCTACATAACGGCTAGTTTCAAGGGTATTTTTGGAAAAATGAATTTTTGGATTTATTATAAATACCTCATTTTATTTACAAATTCATTACAAAAAAATCTCAACTCTCTCTACTTACTCTCTCTACAATATACTACACTCTCTACTTACGCTCTCTACAATATACTACACTTTACTCTATATTATTCATTTATTCTTCTCTACTCTACAATCTCTCTTATTAAGTAATTATTCTCACTAATTTTTTTTATTCAATTTTCCAAATTATATTTTATTATCATATAATGGCAAGTGGAGGAAACTCAAATTCGGGTAAGGGCAAGAGAAAAATTGGAGAATCATCTATCCCTACAAACGACATCTATGATATGATTCCCGACCAATTTAATTTTGACGGTTTTCCAAATGAAAATTTGGATATTCCAACTCAAGAATCCGAATTTAATGAGCAATTTCAAGAAGATGAAGAGCAAGAGCAAGAGCAACGAGCAAAAATTGTTACAAGAGCAAGACAAAGTTCCGACATATTCTCCATTCATTTCACAAAAAAATTCAAAGGTGAGAAAATGTACGATGTAATTTGCAATTATTGTGGAAAATCTTATAAATTTAAACAAGCGGGCGGCTATGGATCATTTTGGAAGCATTTGGAGGCAAAACATCCAACAAAAATAGGAGTTGATCGGTCTCAACAACAAATTTCCGGGTACGCTTTTAACCTTTCTTTATTTAAGTATTCTGATAAAATACAAAAAGAAGAATTAGCAAAAATGATTTCTATGGAACATTTATCTTTTAGTTCTGGTGAAAAAGTAGTTTTTAATAATTATTGTCAAAAAGCTTTAAATCCTTGTACTAAAAGAGTACCAAGAAATACTGTAAAACGAACTATTATTTCTTTATATAATAAAGGAAAAAAAGAGTTAGAGCTTTTATTTTCTCAATTGAAAATTCGTGTTTCAATTTGTTGTGATGTTTGGAGTGATCATTGGCAAATGCATTCTTATATGGGTATTACATGTCATTAGATTGATGATGATTGGAAAATTCAAAAAAGAATTATTGGTTTTCATGTTTTTGATGATAAACATACTGTAACTAATATTTATAGAGTAATTGTTTCAATTTTAGATGAATATAAGTTGACAAAAAAAATTTTTTCAATTTCATTTGATAATGCTTCTGCAAATACTAGATCAATTATTGAACTTAAAAAAATTTGTGAACCAAATATTGGTGGTAAATTTTTTCATATAAGATGTGCATGCCATGTTTTAAATTTATGTGTACAAGATGGTTTAAAAATTCTTGATTCTTTTATTTCTCCAATTAAAAAAGCTATATCATATTTATGGACACATCCCCAAGTGATGAAAAGTTGGGCTAAATTTTGTAAAGAAAATAATAAAAGACCAAAACGTTTTCCAAGGGATGTCCCAACTCGTTGGAATTCAACATATGAATTACTAAACGAGTCTTTTTCTTATAAAGAATTATTATGTTTTTTTGTTACTAATAATATTGAGGATATTAATTTATATCCACAAAATTGGGAGATTTGTGCAAAAATTTTAGATATTTTAAAAATTTTTAATGATTCTACCTATAAATTTAGTGGGGTTTATTATCCCACATCTAATTTATTTTTACTTATGTGTATTAATATTGTTACTGCACTCTAAGAATTTGAAAATGATGATTTATTAAAAGATTGTATTTTTTCAATGAAAAAAAAATGGTTATCTTATTTTAAAAATATACCACCTCTTTATCTTGTTGCTGTTGTATTTGATCCTAGATGTAGAATAGATATTTTATGTGATTATTTGACTATTTATTATGATGTATTAAATCTTAATGTAGAAGATAATGTTAATATAAATGTAGTAATGCATGAAGTTAAACAAAATATTATGCAATTATATAATGAATTTGTTCAAGTTTCTAGTTCATCTACTTCTATTTCTACTTCTTCTCAATCTAATATTCCACAATTTTCAACACAAAGGGTAAGTGGTGTTGATGTTGCTCAACAAGTTTTATTGCAAAGACAAAAAAGAACAAGGGAATCCAGTTCTATTTCTGAATTTGATAATTATCTAACAACTTCTTTTGAGTTTGGTGATGATTATGCAGATGCAGATTTTCCAATTTTAGATTGGTGGAGTCGTCACGCAAATACTTTTCCAATTCTTTCTTTACTTGCAAAACAAATTTTAGCAGCTCCGGTTTCCACTATTACGGTTGAACAAGCTTTTAGTCAAGGAGGTAACATACTTGATGAAACACGATCTCGTATGACACCTGATTCATTAGAAGCACAAGCGTGCATGGATGATTGGACCAAAGCCGAACTAAGAGCCCAAGAAAATCCAAAAGAAAATGAAGATTTATTTGATTTATACGATGGGTCCTCAACGGGAACATCAACCGGTGGTGCAAATAGCGATTAAGGTAAAAGGGGTGAAATTGATATAAGGTAAGTAAGAACTACGTGGGCTTTGATTCCTCTAAACCCCAAGAGGATGCGTAGGCAACTTAATTTTTTTTTAAACAAAAAAAAATTAAGTTCAAGCCCATTTTTTTTTTTAAATTATGTTCAAACTTTAAAAAAAAAAAAAAATTCAGTTCAAATTTTTTTTTAAAAAAAAATCATTATGTTCAACACTCAACAATTCAAGTCTTTAAAAAAATAAATTTAATTGAAGTATTTTTTAATTTTTTAGGTGTATTTTTTAATTTTTTATGTTCAAATAATTTTTTTTAAACCGGTCTTCAAAATTTAAAATTTTTTAGGTGTATTTTTTAATTTTTTATGTTCAAATAATTTTTTTTTTAACCGGTCTTCATATTTTAAAATTTTTTAACTGTATTTTTTAATTTTTTATGTTCACATAATTTTTTTTTTTAAACCGGTATTCAAAATTTAAAATTTAAAATATGCGATTCGCCGGAAAACCAATCGGAACCGTCGGTTGTGTAATCGGATCGGAACCAGAACCGGAACCGGACGATTCCAAATCGGTTCCGGTTCCAGCTTTTCTGGAATCGGAACCGCCGGTTCCGGAACCGTGGCCATGCCTAGATATAGATAGATAGTATAGATATAGCTATTGACACATTATATTTTTTAATTATTAAATTATATTTATTGAACACTTTAATTTATAAAATTATATTTAATAAATATATTTAATTTAAAATATGTTTAATTATTAAATAATTATTATACTTTCTGCATTTTAAGCATAAGGAGAGATAATTATACAATCAAAATCATCAAAATGGTCAACATTATTTAATTACATCAATCAATCACATGACATTTACATCAATATACAGTATAAAATTAAAACTATTCTTTTTCTTGGATTCTATTCAATAAAATTATTGTTTTGGTAGCTATTAGCTATTTGAGTAGTTTTTTATAAAATGCTAAAAGCTAAATATTACATGAGTTAAGTTTTCATAAAATGCTATCTTAACCTCCAAAAACTAATAACACCTATAAATGCCAAAAATAAAGTTCAACCATTGATGAGTGAAGATGAAGACACCACATCATTTAATACTCTAAATAAAGTTTATATCACGTTATAACTTGATACTCTTTTCAAAGACATAGTTAAAGACATAATATTGTATAGTAATATAAACCATACTTCTAAAATTAATCCCACAGTATGACTTAACAAACAAAAACTAAAACTGAATTAGTTAAAATTTGCTCTAAAGATAATGTTAATAATTACACAATAATTTAATAAATAATTCACTTTGGAAAAGTAACGCCTTCAGTCTTATGATAATCATTTTTTATACCATTCAAATTTAATTGATCTAGTATCATTTATTGTGTGTTGATTTAATATGAAATAAGATATTTTTAATTAATTAAAATAATTTAATTATTTAATTAAACAAACCTGTAATGAATTTTGAGATAAATCAATAGGTGACATCAGTAGGGGACTATTTTTTTTTTCTTTTTTTCATATAATTCAAGGAGTCCCATATCAAGCGATCATACTATATTCACATATATCAATCAATAGCAAAACCTTTAATAAATAAATAATTAAATAACACATTACTATATATAAATAAAAATTAAACAAATTAAAAATAAATCATGCAAAGTATATAGATTTATGTTTAGTGTAGTTTTATTCAACACAGACATATGGTGAATTTTAAAGAATTACCAAGTCTCTGAATTTAGATTGCTTTGATGAACTCAAAGGATCAAAATTATCAACCAAAATCATAAATCTACCTGTTATTTTATGGCCATATCTATATATTAAAAAAAATTTTTCAAATGTGAAGGAATTAAGCTATATGAAACAACATACAAGCTAAATTAGTAAAGCAAACAAAATTTAGATAAAGAAAAATTAATTCCATTGTGCTTCTTGAATTATAATGGAACTTGAAATCTAAATTCTATATTTTGTTATGAAGGTATCATATTTAGAGTAACATAAGTGGATTAAATATATTAAATTCATTCTTCAATTCTTTAATTGAATCAAATTTAAGAACCCGTTTGGAACAATTGAATTCTATAAAATTTTGTAGAATTCAATCGGAATTCCAAAATGTTGTGTTTCGAATACAGATTTAAATTCTACAAATTGAATTCTATAAAACTGGATATGCCTAACATAAATTTTACTAAAATTGATGAAATTTGTAAATGAATTCCACAAAATTGACTATTAAAATGTTTATTGCCAAAATTACCCTCCACTATAAACTTAACTATTTTTACTTTTTTTTCCTTTTTGTTTATTTTCTTTGAAAAATTCCAAACTATAACAACGTTATTTTTTTAATCCAATAATCACGTTAGTTTATATTTTTCTTTTTTTTTTAAAAAAAAATTTCAAACTAGTAATGACTTTTTTTTTTTCTTTTTGAAGTCTAGTAATAACGTTAGTTATTATTATTGTAAAACTATAAAAATTGAATATTAACAATTGTTTTCAAATGCAATTAAAAACAAGAATAACCTTCTTAATTTTTCTTAGTTTTCTAATTAATTACTTAAATCAATAAAATTTTTTATATCAATTAAAAATAATTATTATGATGAACGTTATTGCTTAAATAATTAATTAATTAGCTTGGAATATTAGTATGCTTATTTATATGAAGTTTATTATTTTTATTTTAATAAAAAGTGACAAGTTATTATATTGTACATAATAAATATAATTTGTGTTTGTTATTTATTTTTGTTAAATTATTATGTCAGTGGTGTTATAAGAAAAAAAGATAAATGAATTTTCATTTAAGAATTTATTTCAAACATAATTTTGTAGAATTCAATTGAATTTCTTATTTTAAATTGTAGTATACCAATGAATTTACAAATGAATTCTACTTGGAATTCATTTACAAAGTGAATTCTACTTGGACTTCACTTCATTTGTGCCAAACGGACTATAAGTGGTATATATTCAGTCCCCAACTACTTAATTGAATCGAACATCTTTTCTCCTTTTTTTGAGTATTAGGAGAGAGATGATTCAAACTTAGATCTATAGCTAGGTCGTAAATACACTTAACACTGGGCTATGTTTAACACTAGGCTATATCTTGGTGTGCTAATTGAATCAAACTTAAGTGGTAGCTGGATATGATTAGATTTTGAAACATATGTACTATTTTTAGAAATTAATTTTTAAATTTAAAAATACTTAATTAAATGGTCCAATCAAAGGTTAAAAAAAAAGTCAAGCAAATATAAGAAATCATTAAATTAGTTAGAGAAAGAAACTATTATTTAGAAAGCCATAAGTGATAAAACTACACAAGTAGGAATTTAAAATGTAAATAGAAGCATTCAAATGGCATTTTTTAAAAAGGGAATATATACTTCTCGTATAATAAGTTGAAATCTCATTCTTTTTTTCCACTAATCTTGTACGTTCTAGAAAATATAAAATAAGAACCTTACTATTCCAAAATTTATAGCATTTGAAACATCATAAATCTATATTCAACTTGAAACATCAAAAGAAAATTAAAATCATTACTTAAAATTGATTAAAAAATAATCAATTTAAAAAAAAAAAAAAAACACAAAAATAATCAAATTTGATGCATATATGTACAATAGCAAGATTATATTACAGTTGCATCCTGAAAAGCTTCTTGGATTTAAATTTTCATAAATAAGCACAGACACAAAAATTTTAAAAATTTTAGCTCAATGTGTTTTGCACTTTCATCCCATGTTCTTAGCAGTTACGTGATTGCTTGATAGTGCGAGGCTAATGAAGAGCTCCATTTGCTAAGGACGAGAAAGAACATGACTATACAAAAAAGTATATATAAAAAGTAAATCTTCCTGATCAAGTATAAATATTAACTCTCGGGCCAAATGGCAAGGCTTGTGCTTGATCAGAGGATAGAGATGCTTAACCTCATAATTCTTTCCCCACCTTTTTCAGAATTCAAGCAAACAATTAATTTTATTTTGGTTAGGGACGAGGAGGCCGGTGGTAAATTTTTTCCTCCGCAAAACATTAGCAATTGCGTTCTATAATTCTTAAAACATGGAAATATGAAAAATGTGTAGACATTATTAATTACTGTCATATACTGTCTACATAAATAATGATAATAAAATAAAATTGCATAAGAAACCAATCTCCTTTTTATTTTTAAAGTATTACATGTTAATTTCGAAAATACAGAATATAAACAGCATAAAATTATTTTCAAACAACAAACATCACTATATATATATATATATATATATATATATTCTTCTAACTCCAGGATTAATAGGAGGGTCGGACCCAAAAGTTGCATTAGCTATGGTAATAACTCCAGGATTTTGGCCGCTCAACCTACAAAAGCAACCGCATCAGTCTTTGCAAACAAAAACATCTCCTGGGTATAATACTTTAGCTAAAAGGCGACTTGAGTTTGATGGGACAAAGCCAACATAAAGAGTGCATAAATTATAATGAAAAAAAAATGAAAAAGAAAGAAATAAGAGTTAAATAAATATTTAGAAATTGCTCACAAAGCTTGTGAATCATTTTGAGGGAGGTAGAGATAATATATACTAACGTCTTTAATTTAAATATATACTAAATTAGGTGATTCAATGATTAGATTAGATTTTAAAATTTAAATGATTAGATTATATTAGGTTTTAAAATTTATCAATTATTGATTTTATATCAGCTCAGGTTTTAGAAGCCATAACAAGGAAAAGTTTTGAGTTGTTGAGAGCTAAATTTCGTTCTCTATCTTATAGCTTCTCAGATTGGAGTTTCTTTCCAGTTTTAGTGTATACTAATATAGGAAATACCATTAATACTATTTCCAGCAATATTAGATCCATTCCCTTGTACAGATTGAGATAATACACCCGATGGATTTTGTGAAAAAACTTATTTTACCCTTGTATTTTTTAAAAATAGATGGTCATACTCTCGTATTTCTAGTCTGTTAAATTACATTGTCGCCCTTCTCCAATATTTACGATTTTAACGTACAACTTAAAAGAAAACCTAACGGTCTAAAGAGAGAGAAATTATTTTTTGAGCACCAAAATACCTACTCCTCTCCCTCTCTTTCTCTTTCGGTAGTCTTACAATTTCAAGAACGCTGCAATTCTCCAGAACGCTACAACTTTTCTAGTATCACACTTTTTGTTAAACTCTTCTTCTTCACGTGTTTTATATATACTAGCCTTTTTTATGATATGCGTATGCTCATTATATACTATTTTTTACAATCTTTTATTTTTTTGTTATCTATATATATAATATGAAAGCATAAGTTTTTTTTAGATGTAAAAAATACAATTGGTTAATTTATATACTCATTTTTTACACTATTTTAATTTTTTTATCTATATAATTTTAAAGCATAAGTTTCTGTTTAGAATAAAATAAATACAATTGGTTAATTTGTATTAGATCTTATCGTACAAGTTACTTATAATGTTACTTCTTATGTCTCTAATTTATAAATGCAGATTCTTAAAATATTACTTAAAAACTGCAACACCCATTCCTAAAAATCAATCCTTCAGTCCCTGATTTATAAATGTAAATTCTTAAAACCCGAATAAGTATGCAAAAAGAAAATCAAGCCATCACTCAAGCTCCAACCATTGCCCTTAACCACAAATCAATATTTATATACAAATATAATGAAAAGTAATAATAAATTATTTCTTACTGCTAGGTAAAAAAAAATGAGAAGATGATCTAAATCGATAATGATAATCACTTGGCTATAGTGACAATATTATTTACCCAGTGCATTAGAGCAAGGAATATATGCACATACACACAAATTCTTGAAACTTCAAAAAGTGATCCAAAATAGAAATGCATAGTTTTAGTTTTTTTCTAGTTTCATAAACATTATTTTCTTTCAAGTCAAACAGATTTAGAATAAAAGAGAAAAAATATTAAGAAAATTGAAATACTTAACTCATCAAGCAAGAGAGATATAAATCTTTCACTAAATTAAATTGATAGTAGTTAAAAATTATTTCTGTAATGAAAAAGAAAATAAAAAATAAAAAATTAATATTAAAAACAAAACTCTTTTTAGAACTCAAAATATAATAAGAAACAAATTATATTAAAAAATTTCCAATTTGAATTTCAAAAATCAACCTCTTGTTCAACTCGAAAGGCCATAATTTTATGAAAGTTAATGTTATTGGACAAAAAATAAAAGTCTAAGGAAATTGCAGAGCAAATTATGCTAGGATCCAATATTAGTCAGTTAATAAGTTTATTCAAGTATTTTATTTCTCTATTATTTTAAGTTGTATATTTAAAATAAATAAATAAGTTAATTAATTAATGAAAAAATTTACATAAAAGAAACGTTTTATCCTCACCAAATAAACCTTCAATTTTCTCTACAACCATATAAAAAATATATACTTTTGTCTTTTTAATCTTTCTCCTAAATAAAATATTATCTATATTCTATTTAAAAATTTATTATTTAAAAAATATATCCAATCAAATCATATAAATATATAAAAAAAATATACTTTAAGCATTTTAATTTTATTGATTAAAAAAATTTTTGATTTGATTGCTTGAAAAAAAAAATAAAAGAACCATTCCCTAATTGAATTGAATAAGATAATAATTAAATTGAAATGTTTCCTTGAATAGACTACTAATAGAATAGGAATTTTATTTTCGTTTATGTCCTTCCTTAATTTAACTAATTATATTAACAAATGAAAAATATTGATTTAATTAGGAATATCAACTCAATTAGAAATTTTAATATTTGCAAAAATATCTTATAAATTATAACATGAAATTTTATTTTTTGTATGGTCTTACCCTTTAAATTTAGGACATTGAATATATTAAAGACCTAATAAAGATTTTATTTTATTGATTTTATTACTAATAGATTTTTCTATTACTAAAAGAAAACTCAATTAGAAATTTTAATATTTGTAAAAATATTTTATAAATTATAATATAAAGATTTTATTTTTTTGTATGGTTTACCCTTTAATTTTAAGACATTGTATATATTAAAGACCTAATAAAGATTTTATTTTATTGTATTGATTTAATTACTAAATATTTTTTTATTACTAAATCAAATTATAAATAGTTTGATATAAAAATGGAAATTATGACATAATAAAGAAACGAAATAGTAATAAATCCAATCCAATTAAAAAGCAAATAATAAAAAAATTTTAAAAAATCAATCAAAAAGTATGAACTAATTATTATTTTTAATTATATAGTGAAAATTAATATTTTTTAAAGGAATAAATACTTTAGTGGTTGGTTCATTTTCAATTTAGTAGATCATAAATCTACCTATACTATATATATATCATGTAAAAGAAAAAAAAAACTAAATCATTTTTTTTAGGTACAACAGGTGAGGGGTAACGAGGGGAAAAAAAATAAAAATAATGGTATAAGTCTAGTAAATTTTCCTTGTATTATGAACAAATATAAAAAAAAATTAAAATTTTTAAATGCTAAATTATCTATTAAGGATAATTTTTGAAATAAAATTCAATTAGCTATCACTAAAATTACTTTAGAATATTTTAAATTTTAGTATAGGCACTGTCAGAAATCTCATTATTCCCTCTATTCTCACACACATACATATATATACATATCAAATAATGGGTCAAATAAACTCAGAACTAATGGAGGAAAAAGTAAGAAGAGGTCAAAAATCAAATTTTAGTGGCTGGTTTTGTTGAACTATGGCTAGAGTTGATGCTGCAACAGACAACGACAGCTTATATTCTTCCTTTCCATTGAAGAAATGGTTTGAAAAGAATAGAAAAATCGAGTGATCAGGGGTTTAGCTTTGCAAGTCAAAGAGCTTACACTTCACTTTTTTTTTGCTGCCGATAATTGACCGGCGTTAGCCGGAGGTGGAAGTTGTTACAACAATGCAAATATAAAATCCCAACTATTGCTTTTCATAAGCGACTTGATAAAATAGAAATTAGCTTAGGTAATATGATTAAGAGGAAAAAGAAATTATTTAGAACTTATTTAAAGTGTTGGATCATCAAAGAAGAATGGAAAGGAGTGGAGGTGATCAGAAATGGAGCTGCAGATTGTAGCTTTTAATATATATATAATATTTTTTAAATAGAAATATATAATATATATTTTTCAATAAATTATTACAATTAAAACATCTATAATGAACAACCAAAATTTGAGAAAATTAAAAATTCCCAACAAACACATTTGTTCAAACAAATTGTGAGAAATCATGGTCAAAAATCCTAGCTGGCATTTTATATTAAGACTGGTCTATTGTGAGAGAAAAGAAGACCTTGACCTTGACCTTTCATCTACACATGCCTTCAAATAGAATGCTTGACCTTAATTATAGATGAATGAAATAGAGGACAAATGATGACACTCTTTATCGAGGATGACAAAATGGTAGAGATAAAAACTAATAAATAGACGAGATTTCACATAGGTATAGGTAAGTAGATACAGAAAAGAAAAAAAATTTAAGTGGTCCAATCACAATACAAAAGAAAAATAAATGAAAAAACTAAAAAATTTCTAAAAAAAAAGTACCAAATCCAAATCAAATAAATTAAATTTTAAAAAAATGCTAACATTCAAATCATAGTAAAATAATTTTAAAAAAATACAAAGCATTGTGGATTTGGAGAAACCATTAGTGTTGAAAGGATACTAAATTTTAGTTGAATATATAAATTTTTGGTGAAACCCAAATTTTTTTCTTTCTCCGAATTCTTAATATATAGGCTGTAGTGCAAAAACGTGTTTTAATAAGTTGAATGTTAATATAGACGTTGAATTGAAAAAAAAAAAAAATTGTAGCAGATTTTAGTTGACTATATAATTTCAACAACTCAAATAGCTAAATACGGATAATTTATACTAATCAATAAATTAAAATATTTAAGTTGGCCAATTAAAATGAAAAAAAGTAGAGAAAAAACTTAATCATAGCTGAATTTTAGTTGAGTAAACAGCTTAAATACTTAAAGGTGGATAATTTATAGTAAATAATAAATTAAAATACTTAAGTTGATATTAAATAATAAATTAAAATAATTCAATTGGAACTACGAGTTATGACTCAGTTGTCAATGCAAACGGGGATGTGGTAAGAGCTCTCAGGCTCAATTCCCATTAAACACACCCGCAGGGAGAAGAGAAAAGTCTTAACTGTGACCACTTTCCAAATAAAAAAGGGAAAAAGAGTTGACCACTCCCTATACTGCCCGTGCAAAAAGAAAATAGAGTTTTTAAATTTTAAGTTTTCGGAGAAAGGGAGAGCACTAGGAGTGGGACAACAAAGTTGAAACTTATTTTTATTTAAAGCGGGTATGAGAATCCAATGTAAGACAAATATTTTATTTATTTAAATTACTATTATGTCAAGATCATAAATTACTATTATGACAAGATCATAAACCACTTATTATGACAAGATCATAAACAAATAATTAGATATTATGTTTGTTTATTTCTTCTTTCCATATGATACGGTATTATTTTAATTCGATATATCAGAACCAAAATCTTGTTTCTTGTTGTACATGACCAATTTCTTTTTCAATTGTTATTTTACATTAAAGAAAATTTCTGTTTTAGAATAAAGATTTTGACATTATTGTTTTATTCATGAATTAATTTAACAATTTCTGTCGATTTCTCCCACTAACCTATAGAAAATTAAAGTAATTATTATGTCAAAACATTAATTTTTTTTTTTTTTTTTTTTTTTTAGGGTAAGGCTTTTGTCGCCATCACATTCACAAATTTAAAGCTTACAAAATTTTTTTCACATCATAATTTTTGAAATTCATAACACAAATTATGGATTTGTTTTATTCAGTATATGCAATAATATAATTATGTATATATTCAATTTTTATTATATGGTGGTAGCAATATCATATTCTTGTCATCCTCAAACTAATGAACAAAAGGAAGTTGTGAATAGAAGCTTGGGAAATCCATTAAGAAGTTTGTTGAAGAATAATATTACAGAGTGGGATCTTTTAGTCTATGATGAGTTTGTGTACTAACGTTGGTCTAGCCAAAGTACTTATCTCCACTTCCTACAAGTCAACATTCTAACAGTGATGCTGAAGAAAGGGCTGATGACTTGGTATGGATTTACGTGGGAAAAGAAATGTATTTATATAGAAAAAAACTCTTTCCCAAAAATATGGTAAGAAAATTTCATGAAATTGGTTTGTGAGATTGGTTGTGCTATCTTGAATGTGATGTATAGGTTAACAATATCTCCATTTTCTAAAAAGTTTTGTCTGTGATTTTGAAAATTTTTGTTTTCACTTGAAATCAACCCTCAAAAAACATATAGATCTTGAACAACAAAGAGAAATCTTTTTTATTAACAGTAAGAAAAAACTCTCATCAAACACTTACATTGAAAAGCTTTTGGGCTTATAAACTTTATTAAGCAGGCTGTTATGGCTATGGCAACAGCTATTTTGGTTACAAACACAAAGCTCTAAGAGATAAGTAGGATATTGGTCAAGGATAAACCTCAATAAGAGCTCTAGGACCAAGCAAATAGTTAATTTTATATTTGGTGAAACCAGCATCCATGAACAGCTTTGACCACTCTTCTTCATTTCGCTGTTTGCCGGTGAGGCATGCCATCTCTGCCATATCAAACAAAAGTTCAGCTTCAATCCAATCATCATTTGAATTTTGGTTTCCCATCACCATGTCAATGATTATGACCTTGTTATTATTCTCTCGCTTGCCATTTCTTGTTATTGCCTCTTTGCAATTCTTCAGTATCTTCACACAATATTCGTCAGCCCAGTCATGCAATACCCACTGTTTATCAAATCAATTGTGTCAGCAACTTAAAGCCTAACATCCCAAGTGAGAAGAAGTTAATTGTACATGTTGATCAAAGCTGAGAAAGAAATAGCATACCTTGATCAAAGCTGCATCTCCAGGAGGAATAGCCTGAAACATGTCACCTGCAACAAAATTCAAATTCTTGGCGCCTTGCGAATCAGCAACAGCAACAACATGTGGAAGATCCAAAACAATGCACTTTATATTTGGAAAAGCATTAGCAATAGCCCTAGACATATATCCAGTGCCACCTGCAACATCCACCAAAGAATTCAACCCTTCCAATACCTCTCTACACTTAACAGTCACCACCTTACCAAGAAAAATACTATCACTGGCCATAGCTTCATTCACCATAGTATTAGCCCTAATGTCATGCCCTGCATATTCAAATAGTGACTCTCCAAAGGTAGTTACAAATGGTGTTTGATCATCGTTTTTAAGCCATTTGCTCAAGCAAGTTAATGGGTCCATTAGAATCGGGTCAAGCATAAAAGATATAAAAGGTATTGAATTGAAAGAAGTGTCTTTTAGAAGAAAAAGAGATGGTGGGCTAAGCAAATAGCCTTCTTCTTGCAAAGAAAAGAAACCAGAATGAACAAGAAGTCGCATTAGACGGTAAACATGATGAGTTTTAGCAGGGTTAACCTGTAAGGCAGAAACAAGATCAGAGAGAGGCATGGGTTGGCCATGGTTGTCGTTAACAACATCAGGAATACCTAGTTCAACTGCAGATTTGAGAGCCATGGAATTTATAAATTGCAGAGTATGATTCCACATATGAGTTTGAGCTTTAAGCAGCTCATCTACGTTTTCTTCAGTAACCAAAGCCATAAGACAACAGAGCACTAACTATATCAGCAGTTGATACCTACACTTCATTCAATTGTTAACCCCTCTCTCTCTATATAGCTGTGGAACTTAATTAATTTTATAGACTTACTATTAATTGGATTTCTTTATTTAAATTAATAAATTTTTCAGGTTTAAAATGTGAAAAATATCTTATATATAATCTTCCAAATTTTCACTTTTATTTAAACAGTAATTACTTTTGCTAAGATTGTGATAATTTTGTCTTTTGAGATTGTTTTTAGTTTTGATAAGGACGTGGCAATTAATAATATATATCACCTCAAAGGGTTAGCCTAATGAAAACCAACTTTACAAACTTTCGGTGGTCCTAACTTCGATCTTTGAAAGCATTCAAGCAGTTTTTTTTTTTTTGTTTTTTGAAAGAGCAGTCAAGCAGTTTAATATCTCATCTTCTCTGCTATTAATTATAATTTATTAGTAAGAAAAAAATGTTTTAGCTATTTAACTTTTACCATCTTTTAACACACAATATTATTTTATCATTATTATAATAGGCAAATGCACACCCACACGTACAATAGTATCAACACGGGTAATTCATTCATTCATAATCGAGTGATGGCTATATATTATTTTCAGCTATTACTTTTATATTAGGATATGGTTTATTATTTTTTTTATATTATACGTATCTTGCATCTTTAAGTTTTAATAAATGAATTTATTTTAGTTAAAAAACATCATGATTCAGTATAATATATTAATATTGTTATTTATATTTTAGTTTATAACTAAAAATAAAAAATATATTGAAAAAGAAAAAAAAATAATAAAATCAAGCAAGAAATAAAAAAAATAGATCTGTTCGAAAGAGTTTTATTATTAGTATTACTATTATTCTCCAATGAAGCTAGTACCTTTTAAATATAAAAAACTAATCTCGTTTCCAAATTCGTAGTCCTCACGAATGATCTCTTTCCATAACTCCGACCGACATTAGGAAAGTCCGACCCATCAAAGCCTGTAGTAAGCCTTTATCTAACTTGTCACAATGAACATCCATATTGGGCATCAGGCCCATATACATGCAATATCATCATATTACAATTGCGGGCCCTCTAAGTCAATTATCATATGTGGATCAAAAGTCAAATACATAGATTTGCACCTGAATTTTCATAAAATAATTCTACAGCACTCTCAACTTTGCAAGTAACTAATTATATACCTCAAGTCTATTTTTTTTGCATCAGTCTTACACCTTTCCATGCTGGCAGGCAGGGCGTGGATACAATTGCCGAAAGGAGCGTTAATTAGAGTTATTGGCTGTTTGTAACATTTTCTCTTTCATTTTACAACTACTTTCTCTTTTTTTTTCTACCGAAAAGCAGCTTAAAATTCTTCTCTCCCTCTGTGTGTCAATAACTGGAGTGCAAGAAAAATTGTTTTGTGCTTCCTCTTCGTGAATTTTTTAAAACAGATAAAGCCAATCTACTAAGGCCATCATTTTCCTCCGTTTTCTCATGGACCAAACACCTAGTTCATCATATATTCAAATGAACTCTGTACACTAAAAACTCTGCAAAGCAAAAATTACATCAGGATATAGCTTCCACGATTTGAAAGAACAAGATAAGAAGCTTCTAATCTCCTTCTCCATTGTATGTCTTTGGCCAAAGCACTTGACTCGCTCAATGAGCAAGAGAAAGATGGTTTTAGCTTCTGCAACAAACAGAACTCCTGTTGGCCAGAATCTCGACAACAACGTCCATAATGTCATTTGTTTTGGCAATGCAAAACCCTAAAGGATGGACAACAAAGATAATGCGATGGAACTCGGAGATGGCAAGGGTACGAGAGGGAGGATATTGTAAATCGGAAAGAGGAAATTTAGATTGATCATTTATTATAGGATTTGGTTTGCCGATTCTATCGAAGAAGTAATCTCTAGAATCTATATGAGGACCTTCCATCTTCTTCAATTTCTACTTTTCTTATGCTTGTATCATCCTCTGAAACCATTATCGGATTTTAAGAATTATTGAGTAGCATATAGCAAAGAAATCTTTAAACAGAAAACAGAGAGATCGAAGGAAACCTGCATATATAAATTTTAAGAAATTTTAAGGAATCTAATAACACCAAAGAGCCAATAAACATAAAACTAGCAAATGGTAAAAGTTGAATAAGACCGTTTAGCTTATTGTTTTAGTCAAAATGAACCTTACACTAAGTTATCTTAGTCAGCGCCAGATTAGCCTCATTTTCGACTAAGTTATCTTAGTCATTACTAGTGTAGTTCACGCGCATTTGCCAACATAGATAGGTGCATGACTGATGCAAAATATGGACTTAAGATGCATAATTAGTCCCCACGAAGTTAGGGTGCCGTAGGATTATTTTGTGAAAGTTCATGTGCAAATCTACATAATGCAAGGTGTATCATATCATAATCAAGGCTCTCAAGCCATACAGTGACTATCCATATATCAAATATCATACTGGAGGAGGTCCAACCTCCCTCTATCATACATAATTCATATCAAATATTAGTTGCATATAAATTAAGTTCTAGGTGATTATGAAACATCTAATTTATTTAAAAAGATAATAAGAATATCCGAATTCAGTAAACATAGAATTACCGACTAATTTGATTTAATGAAATACCGACAAAAATATTAAGTACTACCGAGTAAAATTCGGTTGGTAATATATAGTATTAAAATTAGAGATTTCAGTCGCGTATTCCTCTTTCTATTTTTTTTTCCCCCTATCTTCTCATATTTCCTATAGCTACGATGTAGGTAGAGTCTAAACTCAAGCATCCCGCTGCCAATTATACTTTCATTTCCGTCATCTAACCCCAATGAGTTTGTTCAGAATGCCGATTACACCTCCATCGATTTCTTCCTCTAACTGAAGTCGCAGGTACTGCGACTGCTCTTCTGAAATATCTCCATTTGTCTTAATATTTTGCATTTTTGAACAATATAAAAATGACGGGTCTGAGTTATGGTTTGATGTATTACAAATGTGATTTAAGATGTTGAGTTTTCAACTAGTTTTCCCTAAATAATTGAATTCTTGCAAAATCAAACTGCATTTGTTTAGATTTATATTCTAAAGAACTCCAAATTGTTTAGATGTATGATTTGTTTAGATTTATGGTTCTGAAGCTTACTAGTATCATAATGTAGTTTTTGTTACTTAAACTTTCAAAACAAAAATGTCTTGGAAGTCGAAATTTGAAATTTCCTCAATTCTACATGGATCCAAATCTTCAGAGTTTAGTATTAGAGACCATATTCTTATCTTAATACATAGCAAAGTGAAACGTGTTTGCCAAAACTAGAACTTGTATTTTTTTCTTTGTCAAAATACGAATTGGTGCAGGTTTCAATTTTCATGGATATTGTATAACTGTATATATTTTATTTGCTCTTATTATAACTAGTAATCAACGTCAAGTGAAGGCCAAAGAGCCAAAAGATTATGTATGACACTAATTTAATAAAATGAGTGAAATTTTCACTTTTCTCCATTATTTTCCCTCTAATTTGAAGAGATTCAAAACATGAGGGCCGAAATAGAAAATAAGTGAAATATTAATTCCTCCGATATTGTTTTCCTCTTTCCCAAACAAAAGTTAGATATTTTCCATAATTATTTTCCTTCCTTAAAAAAAAAAAAAAAAAAAAAAAAAAAAAAAAAAAAAAGCATTCATCCAAACAAAGGGTTAGTCTATGATGAGTTTGTTTACAAACGCTGGTCTAGCCAAAATACTTGCTTTAGCCCATTTGGAGGTATTGATGCTAAGAATCCCATTAGTTTGTTAATAAACATACGTTGTCTCTTGTGACAGTCCCTCCTCAAATTTTTAGTTTTGATGCAAGTTATTTATATTTCTGCTGTTTTGTGTGATTTATATTCATCTTGCGTGGAGTTTATCATCTCTCCATTTTATTGTGGAGTATTTAATTGATTTTTTGCATTTGTTTTGTCTTATTGAACAGGTGTACAATTTGTGAGTAATTTTTTAATTTGACGATAATCTTTGTCTTTTTGAGATTGGTAATGTGACATGTTCCTCCACTAGATTAGTGGTTCAAATCCTCTGTATTCGTCATAAGCAACTAGTTCATTAATAATTAGATCATGTATAGAAGATTCAAGGAGTTCGTTCGACCAACTCCTTTAAAGATTTATTAATTTTTTCAAGTTCACCATTTAATTTTCATTAGGATCTCGTATTAGAACAACGAACGATAATTATTTTAGTTATAATAATTCTTATTTTATGCATGGTCTTCAGAAAAATAGTCATGTCTTCTGTGTATTATTTGTATTAATTTAAAGTTTTTAATGAAATTTTAATGTATTATATTAAAAAAATAACAATAACGGATCAGAATCTTTTCCTAAAAATAGATATACATTAATGCTTTTCGTTTCTGATCAATAAATTAGCAACTTTTCAGCACTTAGAAATGGACAAATCGGTCACTAATCTCTAAGCCTTTTGTGATGAGTATATCCTAATTCCAATAATATTTATATTATTATTGTAGTTAATGAATTTTAAACTAATTATATTAAAATTGAATTGTTAAACATTTTTTTTGGTGAAAAAAATTGGTAAACTTTTTAATTCTTTTAAACTGATTTATTTCATAAAAATATTATTTTATAATAAATATCTCACAATAAATATTGTAACTTAAAAGTATAAATAAATGAATTTATTAGATAAGTCTCATAGTTTTTTTTTTTTTTTTTTTAGAAGAAATCAAACTGGAAATTTTAGTAAGAGAAACTGAAAATTTCAGTAAGAGGAAACTATATACAGATATGGAATATAAATCAATATGTTTCTTTATTTCTATAAAACAAATCTAATAATAAACCACTCATACAAAGAATAAAAAAATACAATTTTAATTTGAAATATCCGATCAAGTTGACAGAGCATAATATATGTGCCATAAGCAATTGCTCATTCCATTTGGTGGCTATTTATGGCCACTGTTCGACTCCATGGTCTTTTCTACAAGTTTGATATAATTATATTCAAATTTCTTCCTTTTATCAAAGAGGAGATCTACACTAATTTCTACATAACTGCCAAATAACAAAATATCAAAAACAAAATCACCATAACAGTGATAACAAATTTAGAAACTGTCAAACGATTAGATCCAATAACAAAATCCCAAAATATGGATAACAATAACTCATATCTGTATCAAAAGACACAAATCTGAGAATAATTCGAAAAACAAAAGCAAAGAAAGAGAAGGGGTGACTGAAACACCCCGAATTTTTATTTTCGAAACTTTTGAATTTAATTTAAAACAAAAATTGAAAATTTTGATGTGTGGGCTACAAATATAAACATAGTCTCAAATCGAGTCCAATTCTGTGATATTGGGCTTAAGCCCAAAATGTATTATCGAAACTTTTGATTTAAGAACATATAAAATATTCGAGAAATAATATGGAAATCCGGCTACTAAGAAAATATTATGGAACCGAACTAAATAATTAAAATAAAATGATCCGGGCCTGAAAACCAATTTGATTTTTTTTGAAAACCGCACGAAATATTCCGAAAACCGAATGAAAAACTCAAAAATCGAACAAAATGAGACCAAATCGCTAAATCGGACCAAACCGGCTCGAATCGAACCGGAATGGCCCAGCCCACTTTCCTTCCCTTCTTTTCTTTTTCTTTCTTTTCTTTCCTTTCCTTTCTCTCCTTCTTCTTCCTCGCGCGACAGCACCCTCCTCCCTCTCCTTTCAATCTCCGACCACCACTCGACCAGAACGGAGTGGCGATCGGTTCGTCCGGCGCCAGTGGTCTCAATTCCAGCCTCCCTTCACGTTGAACGGACCTGCAGCGGCGCGGATGGAGATTTCTCCCACGCGACTGTCTCCTCTTCCATCTTTGGCGATCCCACCATTTCCGGCGACCCCAGCGGAGGAAATGGGTGTTAATCGACTCTCTACCACGCTGTGAGTAAATTCCCTCTAACAATTTGTGGATTTATCGACATTTTGAAGAGCAACCTTGCGCGGAGGAGATGTAGCGGCTGTCGAGCCCGATCCGGCCAATCAAGGACCGATCTCACTAAATTAACGCCAAAAATGGACTCCTTGGTGAATTTTGAGTTGAATGATGTGATCGTTGCAAATTTCTGGGAAAGGATGATTTTTCGGCCACCGTGCACGGCGGTCGGCGGCAGCAGTCCGGTGACCGGCCGGCGACACTCCGGCGAGGCCCCGAGAGACAAAATGCTCTTCTCTTCGCGCTGATCGTGGAATGGTCGCCCGGTTCTCAATTGGTACGTTCTAAGACCAGTTTCCTTATCTTCGGTATAAATTATAAACTTAGTAAATATTAGTTAATTAAATTGAATTTGGATGAATAATCAAACAAATATAATTTTGTTAAGAAGCAATCGGTATAATATTGATGTAAGCTAATTTAGGAACTTGGATAAATATTGTTAGGAGAAGTTATAAATTAAGGCTTAGACAAGTGAATAGTTTTAGAGCAATTAGTAGTATCATTGAATCATGCTTGGAGGTTAATATAACTTATTAATTAGTTAATTTGGAACTATTAAGTGTATATATATGTGAGTTTGATTAGAAATTCGGTTCTAGTAATGGTATGAAGAAAGAAAGACATGTATAAATTATAGATGATTTATGAGATTGATTAGTTAATGTGTAATATATAATTTTGGTATCGAAAAACTCCGAATTTAGTTGATGATTATTGAATACATAAGCTATAGTTTTATATGATTGTTAAGGGTCTATATTAAATTGTTTAACTAGTAACGTGTGGAGGTTAAGCAAATAGCTATTTTTCACTTATTTGCTTATTTATTTATTTACTTAATGTTATATAATAAGTTGAAGTTTGACATTGACGATTAAATATTGATGTGATTATTTTGGACGGAGGAAGGGAAATAAATTTGTTTAATTGCCCAACGGATGGGCTGTGTGCATTGATCGATAAAGATATGATAATATTGTGATATTTGAGCAGGTAGATAGTCCAATTTTTAGGAGAGGTGCTGCCGAAATTTTGATAGAACTTAGATTAATTTCAATTAACAACATAATTAATAAGTTTAGCTAGATTAGTTCCATAACTTGGTATATAATAAATATAGTGCTCTGATTATTTATTATCTTTATTACTCATTTGATGATTTACATATTTATTTATTTATTTATTTCCATTATTATTGTTATTATTGTTATTTATTTTATTATTGTTGTTTATTGTTAATACTATTTATTTATTTAGTTATTTGCATTGCATTACGATGTTCAACTGATCAATATGTCCGCATTTAATTGCAATGTTTGATTAATTGTATTGTGATAATGCTATGCTTTGTTTGTGTAGAATTGGGATGAAGTGGATCACCATGGGTTTGTGAGACTGTTTCTGTTATACGGATCCTGATTCTGTTTCTGTTAGCCGGGTAAATGGGAGATCAGCGCCCCCGTGTGCACCTACCGTTACCGTTACCGTTACTGTTAACCACAGGTTGGCTTCTTTATTTGGCGCACCGGATAATCTAGATTTGATCGCAGCCCGCAGGGTGGCCTCCTGTTGTGAGCGCCTGATGATCTAGATTTGATAGAGACGACCGAGTTGCCTCCTGTTGGTATGGAAAAGAAAAGAGAGAATGGAAAAACAATGAGAGGACTGGTCAAGTGAGGATTAGACCGGTCTGCCAGAATGGGGGATCGGCTCCCTGGTGCACACGTGAGAGGATGGGCCATGTGGGAGGACGGCTCATCGGGGGTTTCGGTGACTCCATTGACTAATTTCCACGTGATGTGATTATATGAAGATGTTAATGATTGTGAGTGCTGGTGATGTGCCATTGTGTGACTGGCTGCGTGAGCATATAACTAGTCGGATGACTAGATTGATATGTTTACGCATTTGTGTGACTGTGTGTGTTGTGCAATAATTATTACTCTTTAGAAAACTCACATGTCTTGTTTAATTTTTCAGGAAGTAAGTTTCTCTTTAATTCGATTTAGGTTACGTTTCTTCGACGCAGGACACTAAAGAAATTTTTCCTAGTTCCATAATTATTTTACTATGTAACTGTATGTATAAAAGGCTATGTATATCAAACAGTTAGTGACTCCGCAGTTGTAGAATTTATTTACATTTAGTCGTGTATTATTATAGACGAAATCATTTTGTGATCCCATATTAAAAAGTGATGTCTTGTTAATTGGGCCCAAACTGGGGAATGTGGTAGCTGATAATTTGAGCCGAAATTTAATAAAATCTTGAGGATTTTTTTTTCCTATAAATATGGGCTGAATATTTAAAATTAATTTGAGGTAGTAAATTTTTAGTATTTCAGGCTTACTACGGGCCTCGGGGGCCTTAAGCTTACCTGGACCCTAGTGCCGATTCAGCCCATGGAATCGGGTCGTGACAGTGACCCCTTGTGATATTTCACCGGTGGCCACCCATGAAAAAAGGAAAAAAAAAAAAGGGATTTTAGGTGTTTTTCTTAGAGGGAGGCTGCTTTAAATTGAATGAGATTACTCCTATAACTAATGCTTCTTGATAAATCTTATAGTTAATTTCATTATCCTTTGTCAAATATGTCAAAGTTAATGTTTTAACAAACATTTTTCAAAATTTTTGATTAACAATTAAATAAATTTAATTGTCAAATACCTTTGTTACGGCATGACAGTTGAAATAATATCTAGACATCAACTTACTGTGCAAATGTGATAAAATTGATACCGAATTTTTGACCCGATAGATTGCTTTCCGAAAATAATTTCTTTATAAAATTTTAGACAAATAATTCGCACTTAACTATTTTCTTAAGAAAATGGAAAAATAACAATTGAATGCTCATTTTTGATGTATAAGATCCATCTATCCGGTTTTTCAGTTAGAACTGATTTTATCTAATTTTAAGTCTTTCAACTTTAGATGTCGAACTAGACGGATTGACTATTGGTTCGTGGTTGAACCAGTCCGATTTGTTTACACTTTAATATTTATCTTTTCCAACAGAAAATTCATTCGTCTTTCATCTCCCGTCTAACGGGATAGATGAAAATCATCTCCAAGATGCAGACTCCATGACTCGATCATATGCAATCACCAAGATAATCTAGTATGCTTTAACTATTAGACCAAGCTATCTTGGATAGCTACCGGCTTTATTTAATCTTTATACATACTGTCATTTTGTTTTTTTTCCTCAAAATATGCATTTTATTAGCAATTAATTTTAACACAAAGAAATAAAATGAGCCTAATTATCCAAACCAACGTTTAACCACAGTTTCATCTAAAAGAAACCCTAATGATCAAAGTTTCATGAAGATTAACATTCAAGTCAGTTCCAAATAAAAGTCGAAACTCCCCTTGCGACATATTATAGTAAATTAGATATAAAAACTGAAGAAGAAATGGTTGAAGTGTGTGGGTAATTCCACCTTGGATAAATACCAACTAACTAAATGACATATAATGAAAATGGTAAACTAACCAAAATAGTTTAGTTAAAGGTAAACCGAACTAAAAATTATAAACATGTTAGTAATTGGGACTAAGCTTATAAAGGATTAATAAGCTATATATAAATAGTGAATTCTTAATTAAATTATTATTATCATTATTATTAGTATCCTTATTTTTGAAAGGGAAATTTTTTTATTAATTTTTCAAATTGTACAAATATTCAATTACATGAGATTGTAACCGGTGAGTTTACAAATTTCATTAGCTTATTAAAAAAAATCACAAATAATTGGGACTAATCCAATCCGTTGAAGAATTTTCATTCTTAATCCAATAATAATTGGGACCAAAATTCTTAGATCAAAACATAAATAGTATCAATATTCATTTGAATTTTATCTTACAAGCCTTATCCATTTTAAAATTAATGTAAATCTAATTAATAGGGTAAAAGACTTAAAGGAAATTTCTTTAAGCTCATCTAGCTAATAATAGTTGATTTGTATCTAACAATCAGATTGTAGGTGTTTGGGAAAGATTTTAATGAGCAGTTGATAGGTGATACAAGTATCCATTAGTTAGGTTTTGGAGTTTTCATATTGACCGGTAGTTATTTGTATTTATATTATATTTTGATATTTTATTAAACTAGTAAAAATAATTATTAATAAACTTATTTTTTATCATTTCATCTATGGTGTTTTAAAAATAACAACTTTCTATAAATATTATTTTAAAAACTTTTCCTAATATTTTTATTTATATCATATATAAAAATAAAAAAATAATATATTAATCTTAAAAATTAATTTTATATAATCATCTTTTACATATATATATATATATATAACCAATTATACCCCTTAATGGTCAATTTACATTTTAACAGCAATCTGAGAACACATATTTTTTACATTCTCAAATCGTTACAAAGCAATTATAAGAGGTGCAATTTGAATCGTTGTTCAATCAATCAAGAGTTGGAGCAAAGCCCTAAAAGTCAAAGATGAACTTTATCTATTCCTTTGGATCATAACCAAAGCTACAATTAATATTTTTAAATAATTCAAGTGGTATTAGAAAATAGCCTTCTTAAACTTTTCAACTGTGTATTGTACGATGAAATCTGACTTAAAATGACCCTGAATGGAGCCTCAAAACTCGAATCAGAAGGTTACAAAGTCAACTTTTCAAAAACTTGCATTTTAGGACCTAATTGAAGTTTTAGAACTTATTTGAAAATTTTAGAAATATTAGGAGTAGAGTGTAATTTTAGGGATCAAAGTGCAATTTATTAAGAACTAAAGTGTAATTTGCCATGCAAGCCCTAGTATTATGCCACGTGTTATTTTCCTATTGGACCTCTATGATCCAGAATCTTGACGAATTTGACCCTATTTCCCTTATAAATAGGCCTTCTATTCCTCATTCTCACACATTTTGATTGTCCGGCTATATTGACACTTGAAAATCTCTCCTTTCTCTTTCTTTTTGCGATCTTTTTGAATTCTACATCTCCATTTTGGCTTTCGCCCATTTTTAATTAATTAATTTTTATTAAATTAATTAATTTTTTATAATTAATTACTTAAATCCATATTTTCTCAATTAATTAATTTTCTTTAAATTAATTAATTCTCTTTCCAAATTAATTCTCTTGTAGTTCCTCATGTTCTTTGGGATTCATTCTATATGTAGCGTTGTGGGGAACTATAGATCCAGGAACGGAATTTATGCAATATTGGATGTCACGCATTGGAGATAGTCCAGCAGGAATCTCATTAGGCACTATATCTTCAAATTCAACAAGCAAAGATTTAATGGCCTTAGGAAGCTCCATTATCTCTTCATTCACTTCTAGAGCATAAGCAATCTTTGTATCTTCATATGCTTTTACAAACATCGATTTAAACATTGTGCTTTTCTTTTTCTCAGCCAACATAGTTGACGGTTCTTACTTGAGAGGCATTCAAATTATTTTTTCTCCATCTTTCTCAAAGTGTGTGTTTGTATAGCCATCATGATGTGCTCGACGATCATACGACCAAGGGCGACCTAATATCAGACGACAAGCATCCATAAGAATGACTTCACATAGCACTTTGTCCATATTTGTTGCCAATTGAAAAGTCAAGTGAACATTGCTTGATCACCTTATGATGTTTGTCTATTCCACTAAAAATTAATTATTAAATTTAAACGCAGAAGTGGTGAATTCAGGTAGAATTTTAGAGATTGAAATCTTAAATTTTGTGTTATTTTGTAAGAGAAAAAGGGGTTGGTTTGTGGAAATTCAATCAAGGTAACCAAAAGAAAAGTAACTAATAAATTTAAATTGGAATTCAATCTAATAAACATTCAATTCAAGGTGATTTGTAATCGAATGCATACATGATCACAGACAAATTATAAATTAATTATTCTTTGAATACTTAACTGAAACTTACCAATAAGCATGATAAATTCTCTGACTTCCCTATTATCGTTAATTTGAGCTCAGCACTCTCATTAACTCTAATTATTAAATGAACCGAAATTAAGTAATCCTTTTCAATCTAATAAAAGCATTAAGAACAGGAAGTAGTTAAACTTGCATAACAATTTAAAAAGCATAAATTGTTTAATTCAACCCTATTGTTTCTTTAGATTATTACTGAAAACTTGGAACATAATCAGTAAAACCTAATTGCTACTAACATTTAATCTTACACAACAATTACGGATTATGAAGATGAAATAGCACTTAATCATACCAAATAATTGACTAATAGGCCTTTTTAGCAAATCATTTAATAGAACTAACATATTAAATACAAGAAACAACAAATATTCAAAGAGAATCAATTTAAAGTAAGAACATGTCTCACAGATATACAAATGGATGTTGAATCCCTTGAATTGAACTAAGAAATTAGCCACTCATGCCCATGGCTTACAAGCACTAAAACAAAAGAATAAAGAAAGATACTCAAAATGGATGATGAACTAAGTAAAAACCTTAATATTTTGCTACTCCCAAAATTGCTCCTTTTATAGCCTTAAAGACAACAGAAAATCCCCAATTAATTAGGAATTTTGAAAGTAATCAATTGAAAATCTTCTCGTTCTAATTTCTTTGGCTTTTTTTTAGCCCTTCTCTTTTCGAATCTCTCTCTGATTCTTCAACAACTTGAAGATCTCCTTCTCAGCTTTCCAACGAGCTATCATTCGCCCAAAACGGATACTCACAGCTTAATATATGGTAAAAACACCGAAATAGGTCTTCAACATACATTACAACAGAACGATCAACTTGTTTGTCATTTTTAACACTCAAAATGATGTCATTTCACTTAGTAGTCTCATAACAATTGTATAGCTGGCTGATAAGGTTCAAATGGGCCTGGGCTGAGTTTATTTGGACATGTAAAACTCCAGATATGAATTAAATACTGAAACCTGCTGTGCATGCTCATTCTAAACATTTCTCCTGGATTCAGAGCTACTTTTGATCAACATTGAGGCTGAACTGGATTTTGATACTTTTAGACATTTGTAGAGTTTTGTTTTATTTTTCCAATGAATCAAACAGATTCCAGTTTGGAGGCCTACAACTTCAGATATTCCTAAAAAACCAAACGAAGGTCAAGACAATAAAAATGCTGAAAATTTCTTAATCTAATGATATTATTCCAAAAGTAACTAAGATCATGTCTAATTGATAAAAATAGTCTAACCAACTAAGTTAAACTTAAAAATAATTCAGAAATACCAAAAATATTGAGAATAAAAGTAATAAATTATTCACATATCATCTTAACATCTGTTCCTTTTCTTAACTAAGTTCTCTTCAACAAAGGAAATTATCTGTCAATTTGAATAATTAGATGCAATATATCCAAATCTTTGACATTTAAAGCACTTCCGTGGGTTTTTATTGAAGTTGGAACTACTTGACTTGCTACTTCCAATGGTATTCTCAGTCTTTTATCAACTTTGTTAGTCTTGGAAGATGAGAATTTGGTTGAGGTACTCCCCTGGTTGAATTGGTTCCTTTATTGCAACTTTGAACTCTCACTTCTTTGAGGATCTTTGTTGACGCTCTACCTTCAAAGACAATTTGATGATGCCATTCAATGTCTAATAAGGTTGGAGTTGTACAACATTCGCAATCTCAAATTTAATTCCTCCAAGAAATCTTGCAATTGATTGCTCTTCTGGCTCAAAAATATCGCACTTTATTAATAAGATTTTCAAATTCAGCAGAATATTCTTCTATAGTCATGTATTCTTGTTGTAGATTGTGGTATCTTGACGATAATGTTCAGGTAGATATTTTTTTCTTTAGATGCTTTTGCATCTTTTTCTTAAGTTGTAATCTTACTTTTCCCTTCACGCTCTCGTTTCTGCTTTCAATTTTCCCACCAAATGAGGCATGTTTCTTGAGTTTGATTTCCACTAATTTCACTTTATAATTTTCAGAGATGTCCTTATAGTCGAATACTCTTTCTATTATGTGTAGCCATCTAATGAACTCATCAGGTTACATGCAGCCTTCAAAATCTGGGATGTCTATTTTGACTCATAAATCTCTATTTCGGTTGCCTTGTTGATGCCTGTGTTGAGGTAGAACTTCTTCCTCATCTTCTGACGAATCATTGTGTAGTTGATTAAAAGGGTTGACACCTTCATCTACTTCATCAAATTGTTCATTAGGTTGATGATCAACATCATCACGTAGCTCATGTTGTTCAAGCTGTAGTTGAAGTTGTTGAATCTCGCGTTGGAAATCCTCAACTACTAATTCTTGCATAGGTAATTGTCTATTACGTCTTGAGATATTCCTTCAAGGAGGCATCTTTTGATCTGATTGTTATATTACCAAAGCTCTTTGATCAGGCGATGATACAAAATCTGACAACAATATGTAATACACACAACGGATGTCGTTAGAATCAAAACTTGATACTACATGTCGTAGAATAATAAAAGTTGTAGAAAAAGAAGCGAATGCAATAGAATCCGATTTTAGTGAGATTAAAACCCTATTATGGATGATACACATGATGGTAAATGTAGATGGCTAAATCACCACCTCAGCAAGCCACTCCAAGGACATAACTTCACTCAAAATCCATAGGAATCAACCAAAAGTGAGGATAGAGAAAAGTCTCAACTTTTATTAACTTGATAAAAATTGTCTTACAATAGTTTGTAATAGTCCTATTTATAGACTAAAATAAGTAACCAACTAGGAAATAAAAATACTACTAAATGAGAAAATATATGACCTTCCTAAATAATAAACTTCCTAATAAAAAGAAAAATTCTTAAACTCTTTCTAATTTAGAATTTGCAATATATGAATAAATTCCTAATTAAAATTAATTGAAAAAAGAAATACCTGGATAAGCGGAATAAGTAAATCATTGCACAACCTCTTTCATATAAATTCAGTTAATATGTTTCAAATGAATAAAATTAATATGATTTGTTTTATAAATTTATTTTTTCACACATTTCTATTGTGAGTTATGGAAACATGGAAATGCGGAAATGTGAAAAATGGACACGGTAAAACAATATTTTCAAAAATATAGGTAATAGAAATGTGAGGAAAATGTGTAAATATGAAATATATTTATAAATATAAAACATAAATTATCATAAACTATTAAATATATTAAAAAATAAGTTAAGATCAATCAACATTTAATCATATAAAAAAATCATTTACAAGTTTGGTACTCATTAAAAATACATGTTTGTAAAATTATATTTATTTATATATTTTTTAAATTAGATAAAACGAGTTTTTAGTTTATAAAATATATTGTTGATTATCGAAACAGTATTTTTAAATTACTTAATTTATGTAAATGGTCCCAAAACATTTCCGTATAGAAAACATTTTCGAAACGCGAAATAAGTAGGGGAAGAGAATTCCCGTGCAACAAAATTCTATTTCATGGCATTAAAATTGATACTTCTTTCAGTTAAAAAGCAGCCAACCAGGCAAAGTTCAACATTTTGGTAACAACTGTATCAGATCTTATGATAAATTGCGAGCATAATGAAGAACTAGCGGCCGTGAATGAAAATCTTTTATATGCATAAATGGGCCTGGAGGCACAAGATTGAGAAAAAAAAAAAATTGAAATGGATTCGATCTATTTATACTATAAATAGACAATTTATACTTATCAACTTTTTTTAATAAACAAGTTAAGCGTAAAACTATAAATAGACGGTAATTTTATTTCTAACTATTTATATTATATATAGAATAGTGGTGAATAATAAAATTTTCTATAATAGTTTTAGTTTAATTTGAAATTCCTAATATATCCTTTTAGTTAGATTTTTTATATATTTTAATTGGAGAATATATATCAATTTATTCTTTTGATGAAGATCCTTGTAGTTATATTTTTTATGCCTTTAATTAGAGAAAATAGATTTCATTTATCCTTTTGAATTTTTAGTTAGATTTTTCTTCTTTTTTTTTTACATTTTAATTGGAGAAAATATGTATATATCTAATCTCTATTTGATCTTGTAACATTATTGTTCAATGACTTTTATAACTAATAGATTCTGATTTTTTTTAATTATAAGTTCTGGAAACCTTAATTCCGGTATTGAAAATCAAACTTAAATTTTTTTAATTAATTATGTTCTGAATTTTTTAAATATGGATAAAAACATTATTATTAGAATCTATGAATAAAATAGAATGTAATTAAAATAAAATATTTTAAATATATTATTTCTCTTTGATTTTTTTGAGAGGATGGTGTACACTTTTTGGTTTTTTATCACTCTTTTGAAATAGTAGTCCATTTTTTTTTTTTTTATTTTACAAAATATACTAATTAAAAGGGAGAAAGATGCACACTAAGGAATAACCTAATAATGTAACATAATAAATAATAATGTAATTCAATAAAAAAATTATTTAAATAATATATTTATGTCCATTTGAAAGGGTGGGATGCAAAAAATTACAAGTAGAATATTAAATATTATTTATTATATTTAAAATAGGTATTTGAAATAAAATCAAACTCAAAACAAATTTATATTAAAGAGATGAAAATCTCTTCAATATTTACACTCCTGTAGCTCAAGTTGGATAACTAAAAAAACAAAAAAGAACACAAATTTAATTTAGATAATGATTATTAATGCAATATTTTCCACATTGTAGCGAATCAGTACTTTAAGAGGATACAAATGAAACGTGTAATTTTAAAAGGAGAAATAGAAATATTCTTTTTTTTTTTTTAAATCGATGTTACATTGGAAGATATGTTAAAAAAAATTCATTTTATATATAAAATGCAATATAAATTAATTAATATTAAAAATATTTTAATATTACATATATAAAAAATTAAATAAGTATAAAGGACAAATATATAACGAGCAAAATAAACGTGCAATGCATATCATAAAAAGACTAATAATCTATGAAAGAGTCGTGTTTTAAAATTAGTTTTTTAGACTCAATCTTTTTAACAAGTTGATTTTTAGCTCAACTCGTTTATAACCCTACTCATTGAGTTTGGCGCTCACCCCTGCCTACTATTTTTAACGAGTTGAGCTAAAAATCAACTTGTTAAAAAGATTATCTTTAAATTAATTTAAGTATCAATAATTTGTAAAATCAAAAATTAATTTTGAATATTAACTTAAAAAAATCATAATTAGTAAGATAAACTTTTTAGCAATTTGTCACGATCCATTTCCATGGACCGGACTGGCACTAGGACCTAGGTGGGCTTAAGGCCCCCGAAGCCCGTAGTAAGCCTAACTTATTTAAGTTCCACATTCTATTCATAATTATGGATTCAGGCCCATTAACTTATTATACATATGCATCCAAAATACAGTTCATATATTAAATCTGGACTTTCATTATGCACTTACAACCCAACTGAAATACAATTGCGGAACTCTACCTTTACATTTACATATTTATTTCTGTCATTAACAGTCTTCT
>NC_143158.1:24751981-24791253 GCF_041381405.1 Jatropha curcas
GCTCGTTAGCTCAAACATATCATAAGGCACTCGTGTGCTGAAATCCATAATCACATCCGGAAGATGTATAGACATAGCAGTACTGTAGAATATTATATGACATGTCACCTCTATATAACTAATGAAACCAACTAAGTATACTAAAGCCATAAAATCATTTTTTTTTTTTTGCATTATTTAATCATTATCACACAACATTCAATGCTCATATCAATTTTCCGTAATAATATTACTTTATCAATCTCCATAAATCATATTTCATATTCTTCTATGAAATTCACATACTTATCAAATCATATCTCAATTTCAGACTACACACTCCACGTATTTTACTTGAATTCATAATTGGGCATAATTAGCATAATTCATAACACAATTCATCTTAATTAACATCATTTCATTATTTGTTTCTCAAAAAAAAAAAAAAAAAATCATTTCATTATTTGTAATTCATTCAAGTCATAATCTAAGGTTTTTCTCATAATCACACATATTAATCATTAATTCACAAACAAACATTCCTATACGTTCAAATATCATAATTAACACCATAAATCGTAAATAAAACTCTAATCATGACATTATATATATAATCCACATTTTTCATATGTTTCTCGTGTAATATTAGATACATGAGAATTTCAACTGAAAGGTCATGAAAGGTCATAAAATGAATTCAATTCACAACATAATCACATAATTAATACTAATTAACTCAAAAGAGTCAAATTAAGTCAAAGGTTTAAGGTAACTTTGACTTAATTAAGTCTTAAGACCCATTTAATTCAATATTACAATTAAGTCCTCTAATTCACCTAATTAATTAATTAACCATTTTGACCTAATAGATTCACAATTTATTTAATTAGGTCTCTAATTTTACTAAGTCCTTCAATCTAGACCTTAATTAAGTTAATTAGTCAAACAAATCCAATTGGTCCACTAATTTGTCCATAGGTCCTCAAATAAGTCTCATTAAGTCATTAGTCCTTGAATTTGTCCACTAGGTCCATGTTTAGGCCCAAATTTTGCAACGGTACCTAATTTCCAGCTAAGTACCCAAGTCCTTCAATTAAATTTCAATTTTAGTCCTTTATTCCTTAATTAATTTCTTTTAAAATTTTAAAATAATTAAATTATCATTTTGGCAGAGGTTCGACCTCTTGTGATTTCTTATAAATCAAGTCCTGAAATTTCATTTTCATCACATTAAGCATCTTAGTCCATACATTAACATGTTTAAACACTTAAATCACCAATATAATCAACAAAAATAATAAGATCCCTTAGAGGGTGGTTCGGCTAGCACAAGGAATAACCGAATCAAACATTTTAAATTCAAACAAAGGTACATATCATACTAACATCTTATAAACCAAAATAACAAAGCCTTAAAATATGAAAACAAGGCATAAAATCAAAGGAAATCCCCCATGGAGGTTCGGCCTCCTAGGGACTTTTTACACCAAATGCATATAATTTATAACGAGGGTGAAATCACATATTTACAACATAGTTAAACTCATTTAAGTACTTAATTTCACTAAAATAAAACATTTACACACATAATATGAAAAATCACATAAATATAAAGTAGCAAATTTGGGAAAAATGAATGTCGATTGCATTAATCTTAAATTAGTGCTCCAAATTACACAATTAGGTCGTAATGGGCTCCTTTCTTTTAGGCTTTGTGCTATTACCCTCTAAAAACACAAAAACTCAAAATCACTATAAAAATCGCCAAGGAGGGGGATGACAAAGGCAGGACCAGTGACTGGAGTGAAATCGTAAACTCCATGAAAATGCATGCTTCATACATGTTGGACATGACATAAGACAACATACTCTAACCTTAAAATTAACACCCCTAAATTTTTAGAATCAGAGAGAAAGAGGAAAGAATCAGAAGGACTTAAAAAACTCAACTAATAATCACTTGATCTCCAAGATTAGGTGTTGAAAATTACATTTTTTAGCTATGAATCCATGAAGTCTTGCTTGAGTTGAGTAAACATTTTGATTTATGGAGAATGAAGAAGAGAGAAAGAGAAATGAGAGGTTTTGTTTTTAGTGCTTTAGGGTTTAACGTGTGGTATAGGGACCAGTTAGGGATTTTAGATAAAGCTTAGGGCATGTAATGTTCGGGTATTTTTAAATTTTAAATGAAAATAGGAGGCATTTGAGGAAGCTTTGTCGTTTAGTATGGAGAAAGTAAAATTGGTCTCATCCAAAAATGGCAGTGGCATTATAGTAATCGTAAGATTAGAAATCTTTGACTTAGTCAACTTTTGACCAAATGTGTGGCTAGGATCAATTAGGCATATTCTCATCCAATGGCTAGAATTAAATCCTACAATGATTCTAACTACACCAAATAAAAACTCCACGATGGACACATGTCATGCCACAAAACCAATTCTCTACATGTGTAAAAATACCCTTATGACATATTAATAAATAATAATGCATGAATTAGGATTTAAATAAATTAAATCACAACTAATCATATAATCACACGTAGGAAACATAATTATGAATTAAATCATTATCAGATTAGTTTAAAATGTAAATCCTATGGGAGTGTACACTAAAATGATCCGATAATAATGCAATCCATAATCGAAAATTCGGGACGTTACAACAAGAGTTGACTAGAAGATTGAGATTCTTTAGAGTGAAATAAGAGAAATCAAAACTCATGTTAATTATTATTGGCTAACAGAAGAAAAAGGTTTTTTGAAATTGAAGAGACTAAAGAGAAACAAGAAAACAAGAAGCTTTCTCGAAGTCGAAGTTACTGAAAATCTTGATCTTAGACAAATGTGTTTGTTTGTAATAAAATTTTCAAAGTAGAAATCTTAGAACTGAATTTTCAATTGAAAATTAGGGAAAACAAAGTCTGAACCAATGTATAGTTTTGAAAGCTAAATAACAAAAATTGTTTACTTTTTACAATACGAAATTAAATATAAATTGCTTTGCCAAAATTAATAATAAATTCTAAGAACCATAAATTCAAGTCCCTCTCCATACCTAACTTTCTCTTTTTTGTTATATCCTTTAATTTATTTCGGGTATATTTCAATTAGCAGTATATGTATAGTTCCAGATTGGTAGCAATAGCCTCTATATCACAATTGATTTTCTGTTTCTGTATACTGTCTCATAACTATGGCAGCAGAAAGAGCAAACAGAAAATGTTGAAAAATTCAAGAAACGGATTTTTAAGAGTAATTTGTTTGCAAATATTTGTTGTATTGGCTTTTTTCTTATATGCTGCTTCAAAGACAGTTGTGACATCTCTGCCTGGCTTTGATGCGAACTTCCCTTTTATCTTGAAACTGGGTGAGTTCCAACATATCTTATATTGCTCCTTTCTTTTTCTTTCTTTTTTTTCCAATCATTTTTTTCTTTTTCTTTTATTATTTTAGAATCAACAAAATTGAAAAAAAAAAAAGAAGAAAGTAAGGAGCACTAAAGAATAATAATAAAGTTTCAAAGTCTTTTTTGAGAAAAACAATCCAAATTTTAAAAATTGTAAATTGATGATGTGTTTGTTTCTGTAAAATAACTTGCTGAAAAAAATTTTTCACAGAAAATATTTTCCTTGAAAAATATTTTTCAAATGACTTATTTTGCATTGGTTAGTTATAATATTGAAAATTAGTTAAAAATATTAAAGTTTTTATCTCATAAAATCATAAAAAATATTTTATTGTTAAACATGAGAAAAAATGCAAAAGAAAAATGTAAATTATGAAAACCACCGGTAGCCGGTGGTAAATGGTGATTAGCGGTAGTGGTTACGATTATTAAACAATTAAAAAGATATGAATTTATAAGGTTTGTCAATGTTCAGAAAATGTTTTACTCTCTCGAAAATGGAAAGTTATTTTTCTTAAAAAAGACTTAAATTTTCCTTTGATTAAGAAAATATTTTCCGCTGACTTATTCTCCTGAATGTTCCAAACAACAGAAAATTGTGGAAAATATTTTCTAACAAGGTTATTTTACGGAAATAAGCAGAGTCTGAATGTCTTTTTTTTTTTTTTTTTTTCTAATAAAAAGGCAGCTTATTTGTTAAACTAATTTGGACTAAAATATACAAACACACATTGAGCTATACACATTTTCATGGACATAAACAATTATTTTTAGATGTAAGCAGAAACTGATTCAATAAGAAAAATCAATTCATTTTGATTTAATTTGATCTTTAAGATTTATGGTTCAGCTTCAATTAGTTTTAGTAGAGGAAAATTAAAATCTTTTATAGTTAGTTTGGTTTTCATAATGTAAACTAAAAACCTAAAAATTGGAAATGGAACTGAATTAAACTTCAAAATGATACCAAAACTAAAAACTAAACTGAATTGAATTAAAACATTTGATTTGGTTTTACGTAACCAAATTATTTTGATTTCAATTTAAATTTCAGAAATCTCTCGATTAACCGGTTCAATTCGATTTGATTTCCCTAATTATATTCTCTTTAAATAAAATTAAACACAACTAAGTGTTTAACCAATTTCTTTCAATACTATTTTATGTAGGTATATTGGAGTAGGAAAAATCAATGAGTCTCAGCTATTTTACTATTTTGTGGAGTCTCAAGGGAGCCCTACTTTAGACCCTCTGATGCTTTGGCTTACTGGTGGTCCTGGTTGCTCTGTTCTCTATGCCCTTTTCTATGAAAATGGTAATTAATTAATTATTATTTATATTTCTGATCTCTTAAAAATTTTCATCAGTGAAAAGGCAGAGAGAAAATGTTTGAATTTAAAATTTATGCTTGTCATAGTTCTTATTTCTTTTTCAATGTTAATAATTTTTCTTTTCAAAATAAGAATTAGAAATTCAAATGATTAAATAGCATAGCAAAAATTTAAATATATAATATGTACTTATTCATTTTGCCTCAGAGGAAATTGGCCACAATCTTTTCTATTTTCATAACATTAGGACTAAATTAAAAAAAAGAAAATATTTTGATTTTTAAACATTAGACTTTTTATCAGTATGTATAAAAAAAATAAAATTTTGAGAAAATTACGGTACGGTTCTTATGATTTAAGATGTAAACTAGTCGGTATTTTGTTTTAGGAAATAGATTAAAATTTCCTTACAATTTACTTCCTTTAGATTGTAAGGTCCTCTTGTCAAATTTTTGTATCTTTTCGTTAAATGCCTCATGAAATACTGGAAATACTCATTTTATCTTTTCTCACCTTTTGTATTTTTGGTATATTGTTTTATTAATATAGGGATATACTAGTTGTATTCCGTAGTGTAATTTTCTAGTATAAAATTTTAATATCTCTCATTTGACCTTGTATTTTCTTGTTGACTTAATAAAAAGATACAAAAGTTGAATAAAATGACCTAGTAGTATAATAAAAGCAAAATATAGAGATAAATTGGTATATTTTTAAAAAGACTTGGACGGACAGATTGTATTTTGCAAATCCATAAACTATATTATATTTTTTTTCTTAAAATTTTTATTAATATTATGTACCTTCTATGTCCTTTTCGCAGGTCCACTAGCTTTTGACTATTTAAATTATAATGGAAGCTTGCCATCTTACTCTTGAATCCCTTTGCATGGACACAGGTACATACAGCTTTTTTGGTCATTCTCTAATTTAATATTTTTAATTAAATATAATTAACTTAATTAAATTTCAATAATTATTTGTTTAGAGGATAAACATAATATATGTAGATGCACCAGTTGGGACTGGATTCTCCTACTCAACTACCCAGGAAAATTACTATGTTGATGACATTAAGTCCGCAGCTCAGACCTATGAGTTTTTAAGAAAGGTATTTGATAATTAAATGCTTTTGCATAATGTTTATATAATACAATTTTATTTTTCAAATAATAATAATTAAAGGCATTTTAGTTAGAGGTTTTATAGGTCCAAAACTCATTTAGGCCAGCCCAAAAAGAATTATGGGCTTGGGCATTTTGGTTTAATCTTTAATCCAATTATTGGGATATAATTAATTAGATTTGATGATTGTTGCGCAAGTGGTTATTTGAGCATCCTCAGTATTTGACAAATCAACTATTCATTGGTGGAGATTCCTACCTCGGCATTCCACTTCCAATCATAGTTCAACATATACTTGATGGTAACTAACAATTTTATTTTTATAACTAAATATAATTTTTTAATTTAGGATTTGGTCCGCAAAATTAACTATTTTGATAGCAGTTAACTGTTTTAATAGCATTTAGTTGTTAGTTATTTGATTGAGTAACTTTTAATAAAAAGTTAAAAGTTAAAGGTTATACGAGTTAACTTTTCATAAAACGCTACTTTAATTTCTAAAAGTTAGTTCAAACACTATGTTACTGAACATTATAAAAAATAGTATTTAACATTTTGATTAGTAAAAAAGCTGTTGCCAAATACTACCTTAATAATTCATATGCAAATATTTACACTAAAGTTATATTATAATAACTGTAATAAAAGGCAATGTAATGCAATCAAAAATACTTTTAATATAATATTATACTAAAAATACGTTTAATTACATTACATTATAGTTGATGAGATGGTATTTAAAAAAAATATTTGGTTATATTTAAAATTTAGTTTCATAAGAGCTACTTTCATTAATTTCTAATTTTTTTTTCTTTTTTTTAATTAGGTAATGAAGCTGGGATATCTCCGATAATGAATCTTAAAGTAAATTATCTTATCATCAAATAACTTAACCGTTATTGTACTTCAATTGCAAGAATAATTTATTAATTTGGTTTAAACAGGGATATGTGCTTGGAAATCCAAAGACAGATTCATTCATTGATGATAATTCAAAAGTGCCATTGCTCACAGATTGACACTCATATCAGATGAACTCTATAAGGTTACTCAATCACATATACTATTATTATTATTATTATTATTATTATTATTATTATTATTCTTATGTTATTATTTAGAGGATTGGAAATAAAGATTACAAATTATAATGACTAAAAAGATGACTAAATTAATCTAAAAGAAGAATATGAAACAAAAACCAGCAATGGATTTTTAAAGAGAAACAATAACTGATTCAATAATATTTGTTTGCTTCATAATCAATTTAATTACCTAATGCAAGGAGAATAACCTTTAAATCATGATAATCTTCACGTCATATCAAATATATATTATATACTGTTCAAAAAAAAAAAAAAAAAATTTTAAACACAATTTATTAAACTCTGGTTATTCTGGGAATAAAATTCCGTAGGTTAAGTCTTTAATCCCTTTCTAATTATTATTCCTATTATTTATATCTTTACCCCAATCGAAGACATTCTCTTTTGATGTGGATGAACAACATATATAGTTTCAATTGGTAACAAAAAACAAAAAAAAAAAAAAAAAACGAAAGCATTAAGCATGATAACCAAATTAGATAAACATAGATTGATTTAACTTAATTATCTCAGGATCCTAGTAAAAAAAAACACTGAAGAAGAAATTTTTGAAATAAGCAACCTTTAATTAGTAGTACCACGTAAATAACGCAATAGGCATTTAATAGCCTTCCAATGGATATTGTTGCACATGCATGAATTGAGCCAACTTATTTAATACTAAACGCAATATTCGGTTGAGTAAGTATCACATATTGTAAAGCTCCTATGACACGTTGATATTGTTCAACATTAACAAGACGCTGACCCATCTATTTATTCAAATTTGGAGGTAATAACCATAGGAGTAGAACATGCTTTTGAACCTACCATGTGATTATCTTCTAGCAACTAAGCGATATATTTACTTTGGATTAATAAAGACCAAGAAAATAATGCAATTGACCTAAGTCATGAATAGAAACACTAATTTAGTACAACTCAAGAACCATTGTAATTGGATGGAATCAGAAAGGTAACAACAATGTCATCTACATAAATAAGAACATAAATCTTGACAATGCCCTCGCATAAAACGAAAAGAGAAGTGTTTGCTTTAGATGATCAAAACCAAGTTGTTCCACAAATTGAGATAGTGTATGAAACCATGCACGAGGTGCCTATTTAAGACCATAGAGAGAATGATGAAGCTTATAAATATAATCAGGATGAATAGAATTAACACAACCATATGGTTGCTCCATAATATTTCAGGTCCAGATTACCATGAAGAAAAGCGTTAGATATGTCAAATTGACCAATAGGCCAACCATGAATTGTAGCAAGAAAGAGAATTGTTATTACAATTGTGAATTTTGCCACTAGTGAGAATGTTTCTTGGTAGTAAAACACTAGACTGCTAAAAATATCCTTTAGCAACAAGTCGCGCCTTATAGCGTTCAACAGTTCCATCGATATTTCTTTAATGCGAAATATCCATTTATTCCAAATAATATTCTTCTCTAGTGTGCAAGGAACTAATATCCATGTATGATTTTGATAAAGAGCGTCCAATTCTTTTTGGATTGCTTCATGCCATTCTGCATATTTGTTTGCCTGAAAAGTAATTTTAGGTTCCATAAATAGATAATTAGGTTTATTTATAGTACTATTAACCTGTCTTTTGCTCATGATAGTCGATCTTAATTGCACGGGATAAGTTCGAGACAACAGTTTGGGTGGTTTAATGCTTTGAAGAGGATATTCATTAAAGACTACTGTCAATTGTAGACCGTGATTTGTATTGAAAGGAGAAGGTAAAGAGGAAGGAGTTATAGACTGACGAGATAGGATATGAGAAGATAAAATTTGAATTGAATTTTCTGGTGGAGATGTGCGATTGGATTATGTGGAGAAGAGAGAGAGAGTGGTGAATGAGTAGAAGACATCACATGTGACATTGGAGCATAGTCAAATATAGATAGCTAGCGTGTTTGTTGATTGGCTAGGATTATTATAGAGTCCAAGTGACACTGAAAAATAGCTAAAGCACTAAGCCAAGCATTAATCAAGTTCCATTGTTGATAAACTGGCAGTTGATATGTGGTGGAAATTTCATGTGGATGAAACCTAATATGCCTAGCTAAGTAAATTCGACCAGTAGTTTTGTCCAAACACTTATACGCATAATGAGTAGGACTTTGAGCCAAATAAACACATGGAGTTATACGAAAACAAAACTTATGTTGATGTTACAATCTAAGAAGAGGAAATATTAAACAACTAAAAATTTTAACAATAAGATAATATGGAACTTTTTGAAATAAAACATGATAAGGAGCTTTTTATTAAAGAGCATGAGCATGAAGGATTTTTTTTTTTTTTTGGGAAAACGCATGAGCAGGAAAGATATTTATTGACATTGCATTGTGTTGTATAGCAAAATTCCAATATTTTAAGGGCAAATGAGCATGTGTCAATAAGTGGGACAAGTGTCTAGCAAGTGGCAAGTTTTACATTCAGAAATTCCATTTTGTTCATGTGTATACAGACATGAAATTCGATGCTGAATACTAGTAGATTGAAAATATTTATTATATTTTGGTACTCACCACCACAGTCCAAATGAAAAGTAAACCTATGTAAAATTTGTCACTTGAAATTGAAATTGGCTATCAATCATTTTTTCAAATTGCATAAAATGGGAATAAATATCACTTTTAGTTTTCATAAAGTAAACCTATGTAAAACGAGAAAAATCATTAACAAACAATACAAAATACTTATCATTGGAACCTTATGGGTTTGTTAATCCTTGATAGAAAATGAGTCGACCAACATTCAAATAACAAGGGTTGTCAGAGGTAAATTTTTAACAGAAGGAAAATTCTTAACTATTTATGGAACACATAAAATAGTTTTCAATGAAGAAATTTAAATGGAGAATGGAGTGTAGCCATACCAGTATGAGAAATTGGAAGCCCAAGACCATCACCAATATGTAATTGATCAGAACAAAGTATTCATTGATTGCATTCAGACTTTGAGGATTAGGAGTGACATGAAATTGGTTGTTGTATCAGGAAACATTGAATAGGCTACATCGATGGGGATAATTGATTTATATTCGAATAATTTGCCATTAGAGGAGCAAATTATTCAAATATTGAAAAGCTAAAGGTTGAGAGGAGCCAAAATTGCATGAAGATGAGGTCTAGTTGAAACCTGAATTTCATGGGGCATAGTGTCTACGAAAAGTAATAGCACTATGGTTTCAGCATCCACAAATCTGACATGGTCCATAGTTTTAATTGTTGGAGTAATTATTTGGCCTTGATTGTAAATTAGTATTTTTAAAAAAATTATGATGATTCTGATAAGGAGAAAATTGATTTGGTGTTGGTAAGAGAGGTGAAGGAGCCCTTTGAATTATATTTGCAAATTGTTCTAAGGTATCCTTAATAAGAATTTCATGAGCTACAAGATGTAACTCATTGAAAGAAATAGTCCATGTTTCTTATTTAAAGCAGCAATAATACCATGAAATTCAGCCCCAATATTACGATAGATAAGTGCATTAAACTCAACAGGAGAAATGGGTTTGCCATCAACATTTAGCTCATTAGAAAAGGCTTGACCTTTTGAATATATTGTGAAACAGAGAAGAAAGTTTTCTTCAACTCTTGAAGCTCAATTTGAAGTTGAAGTTGTCTGTTTTGACAAACAGATCCAAAAGCATTTGCTCAAGTTTCCCAGATAGCAAAAGGAAGAAGTAAGTCTTATAACGTAAGAAAATATTTCTTCAGTATGAGAACAAAGAAGCCAAGTGAGAAGCATTGGTCTTTACAAAACCATTGCTCATAAGCAACATCGAGAACAATTTGAGTGGAATCTATAGTAGAAGGTATAGTTGGATTAGGAGCAGAAGTGTCATTAATAAAATCATGAAGGTTATGGTAGTTAAGAAGATGAATAAATTGTGCCTGCTATGCTAAATGGTTTTTAGTGTTTAATTTCACAAGAAATATATGATTGGTAGAAACAAGGGTTGAGGGGCTTGAAAAAGAAGGAATGATTACCATAATGAGCAAGATATGATAAAAGAAGTCAAATAAAAAATGTGATGAATATCAATGCTTATACCATGTAAAATGATGAGAAGATATTTGAGGGATTGATCACTTGTGTTCTTCTATATAGTTGTTGTGCTTTTTTATAATAGAAGACATATGAAAAGATAGCTATAGCGTTTAAATTACAAACCTACATGCTTTTAGTTCTTATTGCTTGATCTTATCCTTGCTTGATTTCTTACCTCCTTCCCATACTTTTGATCCCTTTTCATAGCCTTTGTAATACTATAGAGACGTTGGAAATAATCTCCATTGATTTTAAAATGAATCCAAGTCGAGAAAATAAAAAGTCAGCTCAATTTTTTGCCAACCATATACACCAATTTATGTATGTACACCCCAACCTGTTTATCTTATTGACTTCAAAATACTTATCCAATTTATAACTAGTTTCTTGTTCAATATTTATAAATCCCACAGTTTCAACTATAATTTCCATTAGGAAAATTTTAGGATATTATGATTGAACCTTGTCGTCAATTTGGACCAATGGATATCTCTAGGTCCTTGTGATTGATTTTAAAAGTATGATGGTAATCCAATACTTAACTATGAAGTGAGTGGTGCATTATATCAACTAAATGGTGCATGCATAACAGAGAGTGAATTGAGTATTGCATGTGTAAGAGACAAAGGTTGGTGTGGTGAGAGTGTAAAAGAGTGTTGTATGTACATAACATTTTTGGTTTAAGTGAGAGGGAAGATCAAAGTGTGTTAGAATCAGTAGCGGACCCTGTCCAAATAGTTAGGGGCTAAAAAATAATTTTACTAATTATAGGGAGTAAAACTAAAATATTTCTTTTTTCAAAAATTTTCACTCTAAAAATTGTAAAAAACTTTTAATTTGAGGGCCACAACCCCTAAAACCTCTCGGTTCGTCCCTGGTTAAAGTAGTGGTATTCAATTTTCTAATATTATAATTTAGTCCCTCTTAATAAAATAGTTTTTAAATTAATCCCATTGTCCATCCTTATCAAATTCTACAAACGTTTCAATTAAACACTATTTGAATTCTTTCAAATTGTATCATAAATAGGTTGGATTAACATGACTCAACATAATATATTTGATTTAATAGGTTATAACGTATTCACAAATCAAGTTGTTAGACAACTCATTTTAATTATGTGATAAAAATTAACGTGTACATGGTACTAACCTGCTAAGACTCAACTCTAATTCTTCAATTTTACATACTTCAGAAATTGTGTGCTTCAGAAATTGTGCGAATTCGCACGTCAAGACTCATTTTAACATCCTTATAATATCATAATGATTTTTTTAAAAAAATAATTGTAAATCATATCCGTTTCTATTTCACCTAAGCCATTAACAAAAATTTCCAAAAAAGAGCACCGGAAAATAGCAATTATCAATTTAAAAAAATATCGAAAGAAAAAAACACCAAGAACCCATATCAAGAATATGATTCTTTGCCACAAAGGAACACTTTTTTTCAACACAATTTTACTGAAATAGCTCTTTGAATCCTTAGCTAATTACTTATTATTATTATTATTATTATTATTATTCATTTTAAAATATTGGAATGTATTGGTCTTTTACCAGGCTACTAAAGAAGATTGCAGGGGGAATTACGTAAATATAAACATGAGCAATACAGCATGTATTTCAGATATGAATACCATCAATGAGGTTAGATAAATACATTCTATCCTATTTCCCAAATTTAACATTAATGTTATTTATATATTTACATATAATATTATTAAAATATCCTTTTTGACATTTATTTATTTTTTTAAGTTGATTCTTCAAATAAATGCTGTTCAAATTTTGGAGCCTTTTTGCGAAGTAAGGAGTGAGACGAATCCAACCCAAGGAAGACGATCACTTCATGAGTACAAAGAAAATATTTCCATTGCGCCACTTAATAGTGCATATTGGTGTCGGGTAAATCTTTATTTTCCTTTTTCTTTCCAGTAATATCTTAGGAAAATTTTCTTTTACCTATGTGTTTTAAGAATTATCCTAAGTAATATCCTCAGAATCTAAATCTATTGTCAAGTTGTACATGCACTTAATCATGGTCTAATCGCTAAATTTATCTTAAAATTTTTTAATCACTATATTTTTCATTATGCTTTAAATTTAAAATTTTAATTAATATCAATAGTTAGACTATCACTAATTAAATTTAATAGTCTAATTAATCACAATCTTTCTAAAAATAAATTAACAATGTAATTAATATATCAAGTTCATTTTAATTAATACTTTCTATCTTAATTTAAGTTACCACAAAATTGAAAAATGCAAAACATTTGAGATATATTTCATCAAGAGAGGCAAGCAATTAAGCTTTTACATGCCCTTGCATATATCACACAAGTAATAAGAACTTCTTTTTTTTTTTTTTTTCGCATTGTTTTTTCCTTGTAGGAATATAACTTGGTGCTTGCTGATATTTGGGCTAATAACAAAAGTGTTCGAGATGCCCTTCAAGTTCGAGAGGTATATATTGAAAATTATATCTATATTGTTGTTATTATTTTCACAATGTTATGTTACATGAAAACTTTCTTTAGTTGAGTTTCCACATTTCGAAAATATTTCCTGCATGGAAACATTTGAAAACTCATCGGGAACATATCGGGGCCGTTTTCGTAAATTGATTAATTTGGAAACATGTTTTCTCTCTTTACATATGTTACCGTAAATTGAAAACTATCAAAAACTCATTTCTCTAATTAAAATAAATGCATATATAAATTAATACAAATTCATAAAAACATGTATTTTTATGAGTATGAAACTTGTAATTCTTTTGGATACGATTAAATATTGACAGCACTTAATTTGTCGTTGAATATATTTAATGGTTTATAATAATTTATATTTTTATATTTATAAATATAACTCTATATTTTTCACATTTACGTGTTTCCTACACGTTTCTGTTTCCTATATTTTTGAAAATTCCATTTTTCCGTGTCCGTCCCGCGTTTCCAACTTTTCGCTTCCATGCAACATAGGTTGGAAATAAATTTTTTTAAAAACAATTAGACTAAATATGGATAGGTTTAATGATTGAATTGTGATTATATTGGATCATATTAGCTCAAATTGGATTCTTGTTAGAATATCCACATGGTTAGAAGTTAAGATTGAACATAACAATTGCATCTGTTTGACATATTTAGTGTTTGTAAGTAGAACAAATTCCATATTTGATTTTAGCATATAACGGTAAACAGAACACGATTGGTGTTTGGAAGATGGGCAATGGTTCGGGCTTCGCATATACAGAGAATGTGTTAAGCACAGTTGATTATCATAGAAATCTCAGCAAGCAAAACCTTCGAGCCCTTATATACAGGTAAGTAATATCTCCTGATAGGATTTTAGTCTCTAATTTTAATTATATGTTCGTTTCAGTGATCTTAACACTTCTTGACTTTTCACAAAAATTAAAAAATGATTAAATCACCTCAATTTTACAAAAACAAAGATAATTGACTAAAAGAAAATAACTTGTTTGCACCCTGAATTTGGCTCGTCTATTCAATTTGCCCAAATTTTAACTTTATAGCCAATTTACTCCATTGGTTTACCTAAAATTTCAAGTTGCCCATAATTTCATAAGGTCAGCGCATGTGGAAGAGTTTCTCTCTTTTCAGACACAACTTAAAAAAACTGATTTGAGTGCTCCAACATAACAAATTATAACAGAGCATATATCCAGAGGTTAAAACAACGGATCAAAAGTGTCATGTAAAATTGGAATACAATAATTATTAATACCACCTTAATTTTCTAAAAGCGTTACGTAAACAGAATAGAAAAAAGTCAAAATTAATAGAACATTGTAGTATATTTAGAGCATATTGATAATAGTCTCATTAATCCCATTTTAAATTTGGTGCAGTGGAGATCATGACTTGTTAATACCTCATATTGGCACACAAAAGTGGATTCATTTGCTGAATTTAACTATCACTGCATACTGGCGGCCTTGGTTTTTAGATGGCCAAGTTGCTGGGTACGTATTTTTTTTTTTTCACATCTTCTTTATTTTATATTTACTTTAACTTGGAAATTATAAGACAGGCTTTGCTTGTTTTCGGAATATAATCTGCTTCCAAAATATTTTTTTTTTATTTTTTAATATTTGGAGCATTCGGAAAAATTAGTCAACCAAAAATATTTCTTTAAAAAAAAAATTAAATCAGTTCAAAGGTAAATGACCTTTATTTTTAAAGGAGGGGAAACATTTTCTAAACATAATTACAATAAAACAAAAAGATTATAAATACACATTTATTAATTTAATAATCACCAGAGTCATTATTATCAAACATCAGTTACTGACCGTCGCTACTGATCATAAGTGACTATCAGCATTTATCATTTGAATGTGTTTTGTGTTATATTTAACAATAAATTTCTAAAATATGAAGTTTTTATAATTAATAATATTTTTATAAAATAATATATTTTAATTATAAATATTTTTTACTAATTTTTAATATTACAATCAAATAATAGAAAATAAATTATTCCAATAATATTTTTTAAGGAAAATATTTCTTCTAAAGATAAATTATTTGTTGGAAATAAATTGAGCCTGTATTTAGAGTTAGACTAAATCATTTAAAAAAATCACAATCTTTGCAAGCAGTCCATAAATCCAACTTTCTTCACCTAGTACTCTCAACTTTATTTTTAGTTATAATAGCATTCTAATTTTAAATTGTATCAATTTTAATGAATAAAATATTATTCTCATGGGACCCAATTTAACTTTTTCCCTCAGATTAGACTCATTTCTCATCGCTACTGCTTATAAATAAATAAATATTAAAATAAAAATAATTTATTCATCTTAAAAATAAAATACTTTTATTTATTTATATAACCTTGACAAGTAATGATTTCCTAAAAATAAAATGTTGCTGTAATGAATAAAACCTATTTTTATAAGAGATCTAACTTAAGTATAAACAAAATTCCATGCTTAAAAATGATAAAACAAGAACTTAAACAAATATTCTGTGTTTATAACTAACTAAAATTTATTATTTTACTTGGCTTTTTATGAATTTAAATTCTTAACTAATATTAGTGAGACCGTGTTAAATGGTGAGTTTTTAGTTAATCTGACCATAAGAGAGAGTATAGGTCCAACAAAAAATAATATTTTATTCATTAAATTGTATACAATTTGAAATTAGAGTACTTTTATATCTAAAGTCAAAGTTCAAGATACTAGGAGAAAAAAGTTGAATTTAGGGCACAATTAAAACTACCCTCAAAGTTCGGAGTTTTTTTTAATGATTTAGCTTTAGGGTTGGGCATGTAACATTCATTATCCGATACCATAACACTAGATAATAAGTGTCAAATTCTATGTTAGAGGCATAGAGCTACTACATAAATCTTAGACTAAAATCTTTTCATAATATTATATCTTAATATCCATAAATTTTAGAGTTTCTAAACTAAGACTTAGAAAATTTCTCAAAAAATGCTATAGAAGGACTGCAAGAGTTTCCTTTATATTATAAATATTCCTTATATTAGAAAAATCTTTGTAATATTTCTATAAACCAATCATAATCCAATTAAATTTCCAAATCAATTTCTTCAACATAAAATTCAATATCAATTATAACATTAATAATCCATACGGAATCAATAATTCATTATCCCTAACATTTTCTCATAATGAAATGCCTTAAACGTAATATTCAAGAATTTTTAATAAATGATCCCATAATAACTCATCAATGGTCAATGCAAGGTTTATAATTATCAGTATACTATCTTATGCATATATCTTTAAAATCATATACTATAATTTAAATACAATAAACCATATAAACTTTTTTTTTTTTTTTGAAAGAAAACCATATAAACTCTTTAATAATTAGTTACATGCCGCTAATGTCATGATAAATCAATAATTATAACACTTTTAATCTATCAATTGCTCTGAAGCATCCATCTTACTACTCTTCTACAACTACTATCTACCATCTACACGTGATAAAATCAACACGCTAAGCATAAAGTTCAGCGGTGTTTATTTCCCCACTTCATAGAAAATTACACATAAGTATATACAATGATCATAGATTCACATGTTCATAGAATAAATAAATTCTAGGGCATAACATTCAGCCCTTCATAACATAATTTATTGACAAGATAATTACACATAGTCAACATTTATATCATAATTTAATCCATATGTCAAATCTTTCATAATCATCATTTAATATCATAAATTATTTACTAGCTAAAATAATCACAATCAATAGTTAATATCACTTAAAAGTCACCAATTATAATATTCATTATCATCACTTAATACCCAATCACTTAACTCATGCTTCACTAAATGTAAGCATAATCCTTTACATATAGTCATACCACCATAACAGACTAGATAATTCCATAATTAGAGGTCTAATCAATTATTTATTCAATTTTTTAATAATATTTTTTTAATTAATTATCATATACTATTCAATTCAGTATTCATGTAGGCATAAATACCAATTTAATCATGGTGTCATAATACTCAACAAAATAAGGCTAATTCAGTCACATAATAAAATATCCATAATTTAGCATATAATATTAAATTCAAAAATCATGCATCAATAAGCAAAAGCACAATTCCATACAAGTAGTATAATTCGTTCTTAATTTGTTTCATAAAAACGCAGTTTTTAGTTAGGCTACTAGCTCACTTAGAAGAACCAAATTGCAGACAGAGAAAACATAAAAACTGTTAACCATTGGAAATAGGATTGAGTAAATTGTGAATTCGTCCCTGCTTAGAGTAAATTTGGGATATATATATTGGAGTCAAGATAAATTCTACTAGGATAAGGATTGTGAGAATCTTACATTATCTTTTAGTTATAGTTTATTTAGGAGTTTAATATCCCTCAATATATATTTATATACTATTTTTTGATTTATTTTATTATTATATATTATCAATAACATACGGCTCGAAAGCTTACAATAACATCATATGACCCGTCGGTCGGAATGAAATGGCCAATATCATAAGCTGAGGTTTGTTTGCCCCTGAATAATGGCAGTTCGTTAGCTCCTGAATAATTGACATCGCATATCATAATAACATAGACAATACTGTTTTTCTATAACATTCATACCTTTTTACTACTACTAATTTATGTCATAATTCATCCATATCAGTGTTTATAACATAGAATTTTCGGTCTTATAAATACATAAGAATATTCTATTACAGTGTAAAAACTATTCCCTTTCATAAAATTTATTCATAAAATCATATTTTCTATATCAATTCCATTATAGCCTCATTTTCATAATTCACATATTAATCAAATAATCATATACTTATAATTTCTCAATTTCACAAATAATTGCATATAATCATATTAGATTCATAAAAAATACCTTTTCCATTCTAGTTATATAGAGAAACTTTTTAAAGTGGGTGTTCTATTTATATAGAGAATTTTATTTTATTTAGTAGCTTTTAAAACCATATCAAAATATAATGTCTATATTGCCCTTCTCCTTGTCATTTGTTAAGTTTTGCAGTAAGAGAGTATTAAGATAGTGATAGACAAAGGTTTAGATGGCAATTAAATGTAATCCAAGTTAAGAGGATGGGTTGTATATTGATCAAATTTCGAAGTTAATTAAAAATCAGCACATATAGGCATTATAAGCTTTGACGCATACAATTTCTATTGAATAAGACCACAAAATTTTCAATTCAAGCACATTTAAATGAAGCGGTATACAATTTGCAATAATATTTAAACATATGTGCCTATTTTAAATATGTTCTCATAACCCAATGTCCTTTAATTAGTCAAATAGTCCAATGATCCTTTAAACATAGGTAAACTATCGATAAGTCCTTGGAAATGTTCCAAATAGTCCATAAAGTCTTGTAAAATTTCATTTTGCTCCTCATATGGTTGGCCATGACGAAGTTGGCACAAAATCAATATTTTAATTCAACAAAAGCCATGATAATCATCTTTAATCATCTAAATACAAATATTAATACAAAAATCACACTAAATCACCAAGTACATGCTCAAAATCTCACCAAACTTGATATATAGCATAATCAACTCATGTAAAATAAGATTTATACTTAATAACTCAAAATCCACACAAAATAAAAGGGGAACATCAGCTAGAAAATTCTGACCTCATAGAAAACACACTGAAACATCACCAATCTTCACCAAGTTCAAACCATAATAACATTAACTCACATAATCAAGATTTAAGGCCTAAAAATTAAATTTTCATGCAAATATATTTTCCATGGAGAGCAGCTATAAGTTCAACCAAATGGAGATAAAAAGCATAAAGATCACTCAACTTCTCAAAATGCAAAAATAAGCAAGTTTAAGCATGGATCTAAGCATATATTGCATAAAAACTAGTACTTAAAGCATATTTAATACAAATCAACATTTAACAACCTAAAAATATCTAAAATGAGGAAAAAATACACAAACCTTAAAAAGCTTAGCTCCCAACAACCTCCTTCCCTTTGGATTTGGAGGATTCTCCTCTTATATCAAAGAAAAAAGGGAATTTACAGAAACTAAACATGAACATGAAGTGTTTTTACAAAAACATGACGAATGTGACATGCTAAGCATGATTATAGCCTTATATTAAAAAGAAAAAGATAGCAAAGATGAGAGAGAAAAAGGTAGTAGCATAAAGAAAGGATTTTTACCTTGAAAATCTTAGAAGCTTATAACAATATTTACATCAACTTAAAGTCTTCTTGAGGAGAATAACATATCTTAATTTGGTGATGTTAGCAAAATATTTAATACCATGTAATCACATGTTAGCATAATCTTAGGCTTGATTCTAGGCTTACTCTTAGCCTTGATTCTAGCCTTGATTGTAGGCTTGATTATTGGCTTGATTCTAGCCTTGATTCTAGCCTTGATTCTAGGCTTAATTTTAGCCTTGATTCTATTTTTCTCTTTATAGTTTTTCATGTATAAGTATGTGTTTTCATTGTACAATTAAAGAACACAAAAACATAAATTTCTTCATTGATAACATGGTATCAGAGCCAAAGAAGGGTTGATTTCAGCTTCTGCACTTTTTGCATTCTCTGTATTTTCTGCATTCTCTGCACTTTCTGCTTCTGTATTTTCTGCATTCCCTGCACTTTCTGCTTCTGCACTTTTTGCATTTCTCAGTCAAACCTGAAACTCACGTCACCTATGAAGCTCCTTCTTTAATATTTTTTTTCTCTTCCTATTTCAACGTTTGTGATTCCTTTTCTATTGGGCCTCCACTCCCAAATGGAGACATCTGAGATTGCAAAACCCATTGTAACCATTTTGATTGGCTCAAACTATAATTTATGGGTCCAAGGAATGAAAAGCTTTTTGATCGGTCGTAAGCTTTGGCGTATTGTTACTGGAGATATCATAAAGCCAACCAAACAGCAAGATGAAACTGAAGCCAAATTTGCTGATCGTCTTGAAGATTGGGATAGTAAAAATCATCAGATTATTACTTGGTTTCTAATAGTTCTATTCCATCTATTCACATCCAATTTGCTAGTTATGACACTACAAAAGAAATTTGGGATTTCTTAGCCACTCGATATCAAACTACTGGACTTACTCATTATTTTCAATTGTGGACTACTCTTCATAATCTTAAACAAGAATCTGGCCAATCTGTGAATGATTTTCTTGCTCGAGTTCAACTAATTTGGAATCAAATATCTCAAGCAAAAATCAGTGAAGATCATCTTCATCTTATTCAAGTTCTCATGGCTCTTCGACCTGAACATGAAGCTGTCAGAGCCTCTCTACTACACCGACATCCTCTTCCTACATTGGATATGGCTATACAAGAAATCATTTTTGAGGAAACTCACTTAATCTTGACAAAACTTAGAATTCTGAAATCACTCTTGCTACTACTTGTCCATCCTTTCAGAAATCTGGCAGCCACATCTGTAAGAATTGTAATAACATGGGTCATGTCTTTGCTAGTTGTCCAACTGTTGAATGTAGATATTGTCATGCTCTGGGTCATATTCTTAAAAATTGGCAAACTCCTCCTCCACGACAAAAGAATGGGGTCTCTAAATCCAAGAATTTTTCAAACCCTGGTTTTAAATCAGTCACTGCTGCTGCCACTGAATGTTCTCCTACTCTCACCATAGGTGATATTGAGGCACTACTCAAATAGGTTATATCTTCCAATTCTCCTGCTGCCATGTTTGTCACCCGAAGTACAAGATCTAGAAACGAGACAGATTCTAGGGAAGGGTCGTAGGATAATGCTATGGAATATCGGGATTTTACCTTACTACAATTCCTTAGTCAACAAGGCATTATCGTTCAACGCTTATGTCCTTATACTTCCCAACAAAATGGACGCGCTGAATGAAAACACCGCCAGATTCTTGATTCTGTCCGTGCTCTTCTTCTTTCTGCCTCATGCCCAGAAAAATTTTGGGGAGAAGCGGCTCTTACTACTGTCTACAGTATAAATAGAGTTCCTTTATCAGCTCTCCAAAATTTATCACCCTTTGAAAAATTGTTTGGTAAACCTCCTGACTATTTAGTCCTTAAACCTTTTGGGTGTGCCTGTTTTGTTCTTTTACAACCCTATGAACATACAAAATTGGAACCACGTGCACGGTTGTGTTGTTTTCTTGGGTATGGGATAGAACATAAAGGTTATCATTGTTGGGATCCTATTTCAAATAAATTGCGTATCTCTCGTCATGTTACCTTCTGGGACAATACCGCGTTTTCAACCCTTTCTAAATTTCATAAATCTGTCAATACTAATTCTATGTTTTTCACTGATCCCTCAATTGAGTTGTTTCCAAGTTTTGATATAAGTGACTCTGATACACTCAACATTCGACCCTCCCCACCTATTCCTATTGAATCTACTTCAACTGTTGATCCTGAACCTGCACCTACGCCTGCCTTTGACACCAATCTTCGTTGTTCTACCCAGGTAAGAGAAATTCCACATCACCTTAATGATTTTCATTGTTATTCTACTATTGCCACTGTTTCTGAGCCTCGCTCTTATCGTGAGGCAAGCACTAACCCTCATTGGCAGCAAGCTATGACTGAGGAACTCCAAGCTTTAGAGAACACTCATACTTGGGACTTAGTTGATCTTCCTCCTAATAAGACACCTATTAGCTGTAAATGGATTTACAAAATTAAGACTCGTTCTGATGGGTCTATTGAGCGTTATAAAGCTCGTTTAGTAGCCAAAGGATATACTCAAGAATATGGTATAGACTACGAAGAAACCTTCGCTCCAATGGCTCAATTAACATCTGTTTGTAGTCTGTTAGCTATAGCTGCAGTTCGTCATTGGAAACTTTTCCAAATGGATGTCCAAAATGCTTTCCTTCATGGTGATTTATCCGAAGAGGTTTATATGCATCCTCCCCCTGGTTATGATTCTCATTCTAAGGTCTGTAAGCTTCGATGAGCCTTGTATGGTTTAAAACAAGCTCCTTGGGCCTGGTTCACAAAATTCAGTTCCCCTCTTGCTCAACTTGGTTTTGCCTCTAGTCCTTATGATTCTGCATTATTCATTCATCGAACTGATCATGGTATTGTTCTTCTCCTGCTTTATGTTGATGATATGATAATAACAGGTGATGATGCCTTTGGTATCTCAAAATTACAACGATATCTCAGTCGCCATTTCGAAATGAAGGATCTTGGCTCTCTCAGCTATTTTCTGGGTCTAGAAGTTTCTCATAACTCTGAAGGCTACTATCTCTCTCAAGCAAAGTATGCATCTGATATACTTTCTCGAGCTGGCATTACTGATAGTAAGACTGTATCAACTCCTTTGGAACTCAATTGCAAGCTTACTCCTCTCGATGGAACTCCTCTCGATGATCCTACTTTATATCGGCAACTTGTTGGTAGTCTTGTTTATCTCACTATGATTCGACCAAATCTCTCATATGCTGTTCATTTAGTTAGTCAATTCATGTCTGCCCCTCGTTCATCACATTTTTCTGCAGTACTTCGAATTCTTCAATATATTAAAGGCACTCTCTTTCATGGTTTACATTTCTCTGCGCACTCCTCTTTGGTGTTATCTGGGTAATCTGATGTTGACTGGGCTGGTGATCCCACAGATCGTCGTTCTACTACTGGTTACTATTTTTTTTTTTTTGGAGATTCTCTTATCTCTTAGCGTAGCAAAAAGCAAACGGTTGTTGCTCATTCTAGCACTAAATTTGAGTATCGTGCCCTTGCTAATGCTACATCTAAACTACTTTGGTACATTGGTTGTTATCTGATATGAATGTCACACAGTCTTCTGCTACTATGTTACATTGTGATAATAGAAATGCTATACAGATTGCTCACAATGATGTTTTTCATGAACGTACAAAACACATTGAGATCGATTGTCATTTTGTTCGCCATCATGTTACTCAAGGCACCACACTTCTGATCCCTATCTCCTCTGCTAATCAAAAGACCGATATCTTCACCAAAACTCATCTTCCAACTCATTTTCAAGATTTACTAAGCAAACTCAAGCTGGCATCCACTACACCATCTTGAGTTTGAGGGAGGGTGTTAGCATAATATTTAATACCATGTAATCACATGTTAGCATAATCTTAGGCTTGATTCTAGGCTTACTCTTAGCCTTGATTTTAGCTTGATTGTAGGCTTCATTCTTAGCTCGATTTTAGCCTTGATTCTAGTTTTCTCTTTATAGTTTTTCATGTATAAATATGTGCTTTCATTGTACAATTAAAGAACACAAAAACATAAATTTCTTCATTGATAACAAGTGAGAAGAAGAGGAGTTTTAAGGAGTGTTTTATAAGCTTGAAGGTTCAGCCATTAATGGAGAGGAGAGAAGAAGAAGAAAAAAAGAAGGGGGGATAGAGAGAGAGAGAGAGAAAGAGAGAGAGAAAAGTGTGTGCATTGGGTTTGGTGTGATAATTTCATGCATTAGGAGCTTGTACATAGGATAAGTGGGTGCTTAAGGGAGTTGTACCTTAAGTGTAGTGTAGGTTTCTTTTGCAAAAGAATATTTTTGAATTAGAACCTTTTGTTTTTCTTTTTATTTTTTGAATTAAAATCTTTAGCCAAATATTTGGTTGTTGTGAGATGTGAAAATTTGTCTTCTAGTGGCATGGAAAAGTAGTTTGTTTTTTTCCTTTTTGTCTCTTTATTACATAGTAATTGAGATTTAATTGGCCTTTTCCAATCTAAATGCTAGAATTTGATGGTACACATGTGCATGACATAGTAAATTACCAAAATGTCTTTGTGGTATTATAATTCACCCAAATCATCATAAATCATCTGAAAAATCCATATTAAATCATAGTGATGCATAACTAGATCCTAAAAAAATGCTAAAATGCATGAAAATAACATGTCATGAAAATCAAGATTCGATTGAGTAGATCAATTCAGCATCAGATCGAAATCGGATAACTTGAATTGTTATATAAAAAAAAACGAGTTAAACTAGAACGAATTGTTTGTAGAATCTAAATAAATTGAGCTGAGCTGGTTCAATTTGGTTCAAATCTAATTCTTAGGGCCACTCAATTTTATTTTTAAGGCGTGTTAGATTTTTCAATTTTATACGATAAAAATCAAACTAGACCAAAAAATTTCTCTATTTTTCTAAATCAAAATCAGATGAATCATTTTGAAAATCAAATTGAATTTATCAGTTCAGTTAGTTTCTATTAGCTGCTCAGCCCTAACTTAATCAATATAACTCTTTCTTTATTATGCAGTTACACAAAGCAATACGTAAATGGTGACTATACTTTGATATACTCTACCGTGAAGGTAAGAAAAAAAAAACTTCAAATATTGGAAAATGAGTTTATATATATATATATTTGATTATTATTCGTAGCGCAGATTAACATAGGATGTATATTGTGGTTTGAGCAGGGAGCGGGTCATGTTGCTCCAGCGTACAAGCCAAAGGAATGTTATGCCATGATTGATCGATTCTTGGGCTACTTCCCTCTGTAGCTAATGGGAGGAGGAAAAAGAGTTATATGACTTAAAATGAAATTAATACTACTTTAGGTGTAATTATCAACTATGGTACGGAATTGAAAATTTCCCACCTATATACAATTTCTTTCCAATCTCATCTGGAAAATTGTTTGGAATAAAATTAAATGAATGACTTGCTATATGGACAACATATAAAAATTAGACCTAATTATCAGTTGAGCATTTATCAGTTTAGTTATCACAATTGGATTAGAATTTGAATTGAGGTAAGTAGTTAAATTACTAACTATAGAATAGTTATTTAGACTTGCCTTGTGGCTCGAGTGAAGATTGAAATATAGATGATAGCTTAATTTAATACTTTTTGTACGATTGGTAACGATAGTTATACAACATTACAAATGAAACTCTTTCAAAGACATTGAATATAAATACTACTAATAATAGCTTTTGTAATTTCTACAATTGACTTGGATTAGATCTAATGGTCCATTATATTTTTTGGTTGGTTCTTCCTAGAGAAACGATATGCTGATATGATATCAAACAATTAATTATAACAAATTTATCATAAAAATATAAAAATATAATAAATAGTAAAAAAGAAAATACTAAATAATATACTAGAATAAATTATACTAAATACTAAATATAATAAATAATTAAAAATAATAAATAGAATATTAAATAATTAAATAATAAAGGAAGGAATAATTTGTACTCCCTTCATCCTAATATTGTAATTTCGCTTTTTTTTTCAAACAATTTAAGAATAGTTAATTAAACTAGTTTAACTACATTCTTATTTTTCCATATATATCCCTAAAGATTTTAAAGATTATATATTAATGATTCCTTAAAACTTTCAGAATTAATTATCTTAAGTTTTTTTTTTCATACTATCTACCAAATTTAATGAATATTTAATTATTTAAACGCATTATTTGTTTTGAGTAAATATAACAAATATTATAGCACCACAGAAGGGAAATCGTCAAGTACAAAAGAGTTAATGGAAGGAGGAACTTCCTCAATCCATACTTGATCATCTAAGCTATGGGAAAAGACTAATAGAGCAAAGGAATGAGCTAATTTGTTCCCTTCTCGATACACATTAGAAACTAAAAAAGAATTAAACTGGGATGATAAACATAGGCCATGCATAATATGGGTACCCAAATCCGAGCAGGCAACCTCCTTATTCCGCAAACTGTTAAACACAAGGAGACAATCCATTTCAAGAATAACGTCTCTAAAACCCAATTCCAGCATTCTCCTCAAAGCATGATAGACAGCTTCGGCCTCATCAGGTGGGAGGGGGAAGTCATATTTAATCGAGCTAGCTGTCGTTGCCTCCCCTTGCGAGTTGCAAATTAAAAAAGCAAAACCACATGGACCATGATCACGAACCGTTGCATCATAATTAAACTTCATCAAACCTTCAGGTGTTGTTTGCCATGGACGGTTCTCTCGGTTGCCACTAACTGTTCTAGTTAACGGACGATGACCACTAAACTCGTTCCATAAGGCTAAGGCCATATTAATAACCTGCAATAGAGATAACTTATTTTGCTTAAATATCCTTCATTTCTCCCCTTCCAAATGGCCCACGCTACCATGAATAACAGCTCCATTTGAGCAATTTCAAAATGATTAGACATCGCCAAAAACCAAGAGTGAACAGTCTCAAGTGGAAGAGCAGATCGGAGACAAAGTGGATAAAGCATCCAGACCTGTCGTGCCTAAGGACATTTGACAAGACCATGAAAAAGAGATTCATTCGCTTCACCGCAACTGTCACAGATCAGATCGACATTGACCCTCCTCTTAATCAACTCAATTTTCACAGGTTGGTTGCAATTGGCCCTATGGTCAACAACAGCTGATGATGTGCTAGCGACGTTACCATGAATAATAGAACTAAAAGCCAAGTGGTAGGCGGTGTTGTGCGGTGCCCACTCAAGTGGGACCCACAATAAATTTAAAAAGAAAAAAAAAATAAAATAAACACACGTGTTTTTTTCTTTTCAAAGATTGGCAGCCAACCATGGGCGTGCCATTTGACAAAACGGAGTGCCGTGGATTGGTAATGCACGACTCTCTCAAATTTTCTTATTCTCTCTCCTTCCTCAGTTTAATACACAGCAGAACGAAAGAAAAAGAAAATATAGCGAGAGAGTTTTCTAGTTTTAGGATGGGTTTTCTAAAACTAGGGAAGAGAAAAATATTGAGGATTATTTTGGGGTGTTTTTGGAAAATACTTTGTGTACCATTATTTTTGTATTACTCTTTTTGTGTACCTACTATTTTAATAGTGGAAGAATTATTCGGAATTTGTTCCGTGGACGTAACCCTAAACAGTTGAGGGTGAACTACGTAAATTTCTGTGTGTCCCATTTCTATTTTTCCGCTGCGTTAATTTTCTCTTAATTGGTCGAAAGGGCCCAACGAGTGGTATCAGAGCTGATGCCCAACAACTGGTATCAGAGCCTGATGCCTAACAAGTGGTATCAGAGCCGAAGGTTTCGGCAGGTCCAGCCGGTCAGATAGCGGTACCGGATCCGTGGATATACTCTGAAAACAAATATACCACGATGAAGAGAAAATTACGACGAGTCCATTGGTGGTGTCCGCTCGGAAAGACGTTGCAAAATCGATTGAGTGATGAATAGTAAAATAGTATGGTGAATAGTTACTATTGGCGTTACTGTTGCTGAGCCCTGTTAAGCCCAGTACTATTTCACGCATAGTACTATTCACGTGTACAGTTACTATTTATGCATACAGTTACTATTCGAGTAGACTGTTACTATTCATGGTCACTATTGACGTATACTGCTGTTCACGTATACGGTTTATGTTGGTGATGATATTCTACACAAGTCAAAATGAACAAGCAAAATGATCAGTCTAAATGGCGGGAATTATCATATATGGAGAAATGAGAGATCTCCTTATGGTAATCAAAATGCATTTGCCTGTGTTTAGTTGAACTAAACCGGAAGAGAAGACTGATGCGGAAAGGGCTTTCGAGCATGCGTCCAAATCTCGGTTGGCAGATTTGATGATGAAGGTTTCTGTAACACCTTCAGAAATGGTCAGTGGAAGCTCACAAAAGGTTCATTTGTGGTAGCTAAAGACCGAAAGTTGTACGTGATGCATGCGAAACTCTCCCAAGACACTTTGAGTGTAGCGGAGAATGATAGTACAGTTGAATTGTGGCATAAACAACTATGTCACATGAGTAAGAAAACTCTCGCAAGAAAGAACGTATTACCTGGATTGGATGAAGTTCACCTAGATAAGTGTCCTGATTGTATGGCGGGAAAGCAAAACAGAGTAGCTTTCAAGATTACCCCTCCTTCTAAAATGAAGAATGTATTAGATCTGATTCATTCAGATTTGTGTGGACCATTGACAATGTCATATGGTGGAAATCGATATTTTGTGATATTTATCGATGACCATTCTACGAAGACCTGGGTATACACATTGAAGTCTTCTAAACCTGGTTTAGAGATAGACAGGCAAGAAGCTGAAGTGTATCAGGACAGATAATGGTGGAGAATACCTTGGGCCATTTGATGCTTTCTGCAAAGAGCATGGCATTCGACATCAAACAACACCTCCCAAGATGCCGCAACTAAACAGTTTGGCTGAGAGGATGAACAGAACTTTGATGGAGAGAGTCAGATGTTTACTCTCACATGCAAAGTTGTCTAAAAGATTTGGGGTGAAGCTTTACTCATAGCAGTTTATCATTCACTCTGTTTCCCTCTACAGTATGATACTCCAGAGAGAGTATGGTTAGGAAAGGATGTTTCCTATGATCATTTGCAGGTGTTTGGTTGTAAAGCCTTCGTGCATATCACGAAGGATGAACGGTCTAAGCTTGATGTCAAGACTAGACGGTGTGTATTCATTGACTATGGCTAAGACCAATATGGCTATAAGTTTTATGACCCAATCCAGAAGACGATTATAAGAAATCGTGATGCTGTATTTGTTGAAGATCAGACTATTGAAGATATTGAAGCAGAGTGCCAATAGATCTGATGAAGACTCAACAGACATATAGAGAGTCCCTCCAATAGAAAGCAGACAAATTGGAGATGAAGAAAATGTTCCACAAGAACAAGTGTCAGAGTTAGAAAATCCAGAAGTTCCTAATGAAAATGAACCAGATGAAGATTATAGTGTTCATGTTCAACCACCAGCACTGGAAGGTTCTCAAACATTAAGAAGATCTAGTAGAGTTTGACAACCATCTACTAGATATCCAGTCAATGCATATGTAATGACGATTGACAGGGGAGAACCTGAAAGCTTTGAAGAAGCTATGGGAAATGAACACAAGAGGAACTGGATTGAAGCCATGCAAGATGAAATGAAGTCCTTGCATGAGGATGAAACATTTGAGCTGGTGAAGTTGCCTAAAGGCAAGAAAGCTTTGAAGAATAATTGGGTGTTCAGGATCAAGCAAGAAGAACACAGCTCCCAACCACGATTCAAAGCTAGACTGGTTGTGAAAGGATTCAATCAAAGAAATGGTATTGATTTTGATGAGATCTTTTCACCAGTTGTGAAAATGACATCCATTCGGACAGTGCTCGGAATGGCCGCCAGTTTTGATCTGGAAATCGAGCAAATGGATGGAAAGACTACCTTCCTACATGGAGATTTGGAAGAAGAAATATACATGGAGCAGCCAGAGGATTTCATAGAAAAAGAGGATTGTGTTTGCAAACTGAGGAAGAGCTTGTACGGCTTGAAGCAGGCATTGAGACAGTGGTACAAGAAGTTTGAGTCTGTTATGGGGGAGCATGGCTACAGAAAGACTACTTCAGATCACTGTGTTTCTATTCTCTGATGATGACTACATTGTTTTTGCTCTATGTGGTTGATATGGTGATTGTTGGTCAGAATTCTAGCTTGACGAAACAACTAAGTAAGTCTTTTACTATGAAAGACTTGGGACCAGCAAAGCAAATTCTTGGCATGAAGATTACAAGAAATCGAAGAACCAAGAAATTATGGTTGTCACAAGAGAAGTACATTGAGAAAGTACTTCAAAGGTTTAGAATGGAAAACGCTAAAGCGGTTAGTTGTCCTCTTACTAATCACTTTAAATTGAGTTCTAAACAATGCCCTTCTACAGATGAAGAGAAGGAAGAAATGGAAAAGGTTCCATATGCTTCAGCAGTTGGAAGCTTGATGAATGTCATGGTTTGTACACGGCCAGATATTGCTCACCCAGTTGGAGTAGTGAGTTAGTTTCTTTCAAATCCTGGAAAGGAATATTGGACTGCAGTGAAATGGACTTTCAGGATATCCAATCACATTTGCAGGGGGAGCCGTGTCGTGGCAGTCAAGATTACTAAAGCGTCCAAAGAGTTGCTGTGTAACAACAGGACCAAGATTGGAAAAAGATCTGCAGGTGGTGCCTTGTGTCGAAAGTCTTCCTGACAAAAGGAGGTCGGGCGGCGTGTCCAGCAAAGTTGTAGCGGCGGGTACAAGAAGGTGGGCAGATCTAATAGATTATAGCTGCAGGGATGATGATAGCTCATGTCCCCACTTGAGTGTGTAGGGGGAGATTTGTTGTGCGGTGCCCACTTAAGTGGGACCCACAATAAATTTGAAAAGAAAAAAAAAAATAAACACACGTTTTTTTTTTTTCTTTTCAAAGGTTGGCAGCCAACCATTCAAAAGTTGGCATGCCATTTGACAAAATGGAGTGCCGTGCATTGGTAATGCACGGCTCTCTCAAATTCTCCCATTCCCTCTCCTATTTATAGGAGAGGATGTTCCTCAGTTTAATACATAGCAGAACGAAAGAAAAGAAGATGTAGCGAGAGAGTTTTCCAGTTTTAGAATGGGTTTCCTAAAACTAGGGGAGAGAAAAATAGTGAGGATTATTTTGGGGTGTTTTTGGAAAACACTTTGTGTGCCACTATTTTTGTATTACTCTTTTTGTGTATCTACTATTTTAATAGTGGAAGAATTATTCAGAGTTTGTCCCGTGGACGTAGCCCTAAACAGTTGAGGGTGAACCACGTAAATTTCTGTATGTCCCATTTCTATTTTTCCGCTGCGTTAATTTTCTCTTAATTGGTCGAAAGGACCCAACGAGTGGTATCAGAGCTGATGCCCAACAACTGGTATCAGAGCCTGATGCCTAACAAGCGAATCAAACAGAATAAAACTCGCTCTTAACTGCTGGCCAAGTTAACACATGCGTAGCTTTGCCATGGCACAAAGGTATGCTACAAATCTTAGCAGCTTCATGGGGTAAAAATCAAATAAATAAGATCAAAATTCCAAACCCCAAAATCCTCATCGATAAGTTGGCTGACCATTGCGTTGTAGTCCAAAATCACAGGAACAGAATGAACCCGAAACTCCGGCTGCGTAGGCAACCAATTGTATTACCATTTACGAATTTCCCGACCATCACCTACCAACCACCGAGCCCCTTTTTTATCAACCACCTAGCTTCCATGAGACTGCGCCATGCGAAACTTGGTTGGATGTCCCGTCTTTGCTTCAAGAAAAGAATAATTAGGGTGGTATCTGACTGTCAAGAATCAAGCAAGAAAGGACGAGTCATCTGTCACAAGTCGCCGACAGTGTTTCCCCAATATCGCTAATTTGAAGCAATGCAAATTTCGAAACCCTAAACCACCTGTGAATTTAGAATAACACAACTTATTCCATTGAGCCCAGTGGATTTTCCTCTTGTCACCTTTCCTACCCCACCAAAAAATTGAGCTATGAGAGATTCCAACTTATTACAAATATCATGTGGCAACAAAAAATAGCTCATGGTGTATGTTGGAAAGGATTGGATATAGCTTTGAGCAATACTTCCTTCCCTGCCTTTGAGAGTGCCTTTTCCTTCCAGCCTTTTAGTTTTTATGCAACCCTATTAATAAGATTACTAAACACCAGCTTCTTTTTCCTCCCAATAATAGCAGGTAAGCCCAAGTACTTGTTATGTTGTTCCAGCCCTCGAACCCCAAGTCTGGTTGTAATAGAATCTTACACATCCATAGGAATATTAGCACTAAAAGAAATTTCTGACTTGTCCAGATTCACCTACTATCTAAAAGCCCTCTCATAATCTAGTAAGATTTGGAGAACTCTATCAGCCTCATTTTGGGACGCACAAGCAAAAATAGCTCTATCATCTGCAAAAAATAAATGTGAGAGAGAGTGAGCTCTTCTATAGATTTTGATACCATGAAATTGTCTCAAATTTTTTGCCCGATGGATCAGCCCTGAAAAATCCTCAGCACAGATTAAGAATAAAAAAGGTGAGAATGAATCGCCTTGCCGAAGCCCCCTTGAGGAAAGAAGACTTTTTGAGGTTCGCCATTCACCAAAATAGAATACGAAACGGTAGAGACACAAAGCATAAGCAATTTGACCCATGTTGAATTAAAACCCATCCCCATAGGAATTAAAACAGTGGACTTCTTGAAATGCTTTTTGTGACAATTCTATATTTATTATAGTAAACCATTAAAAATATCCTCTATTCTAAAACAAAAGCCGTCTCTCTCTAACTCTCTCTTTTTTGTATTCTTCTAGATTTTGTTTCTAATTGGTCGGCGGTGGTTTCTTTTCATTCCCCTCTATCATTTTTCTTTATTTTGTTTAGTTTTTCTTTCTAATAACTTTCAAACCTATGATCGTTTGAAATAAAATTTTGATTTAGTCTCTCAAATGATAGATCTTAAATGTTTTTGGTACCTCTTAGTAGGGTTATTAATTTTTCTCCTTTTATGGGGTTGTTCCTCTTTAGGAGTTGTTATGTGGATCTTTTATTTCTCGGGCAGTTCAAAAGACAAAATAGATTGTTGGTTGTTTGTGGTTGGAGACTTCAAATGTTCAATTTTGGATAATTTTCTTTTATCAATAGAACCTGGAAGTATGGCCTGTTCCTTCATTAAAGTTTGGTATATTAAATTTTTCTGCGGGTGTCAATTGTAATAAGTTGCCGAAAAAATCATGTTTGGGATAATACTGTGGAAGGTTTTTTTATCATCCTATTTGAAAATGGACCAATTTTTACTCAGAAGATTAACCTTTTCTGCCAACATCAAGAACGTTTCTAAACAGAAGATTTCAATTTTTTATATTTGTATTTCTTACGTATAAGAATATTATGATGTACTTATATTCATTATTAATGAATTGTTAAGTTTTCAAAAAAAAAAAAAAAAACTTCTACTTTATGTTTTGTTATAACTTAAGTTAACCCCTCAGACACCTCAATTTCATTCTTTTGCTATAATTGAACCCCAAACTCAAAATAGAACTTATAAAATGAATAAAAAATACTGAAGATGAGACTCATCAAAGCAAGTAGAGTTAAAATAACTACCCTAGTTAACACTCCTAATCAACCTCCATCCTCATCAATGGAGGTCTGAAAAATATACCAACATCACTCATCTTTTTCTTCTTTCTAAATAACTACCACCAATACCAAATCATCCATTTTCCACCTTGCTTTGTCTTATTTCAGTTGATACAGCTCATCAATACCAGTACATGCTCTGTTAGCATCTTACTGGTTACAAATAAATTACAGCTAGCATTTTAGGAATTATTCTTGTATATTCTTTTCTTTTAATCTAAGGGTCAGGATAGTTTTTAGGTTTACTTGTATAGCTATCTCAGTAGTATATATAGCAAACTTATTGATGTAATTAAACAACTTTTATGGAATACATGAGAAGTTGCTCATTTTGAGCCTCCATTAAATCCAAGCACTGATTTTTACAGAATCTGAAATTTATCGATCCTTTTTTTTTTTTCATGGTATCAGAGCAGGTTTTGCAATCGTTTTAAATAACCATGGCTGACCCAACTGACATAGAAAACACAGAGGTAGCAAGACAAATACAGAACCAAGCAAATATTGCCATGGAGGAAGCTCTAAATCTTCCTAACTCAGATCACCCAACCTTTCATTGGTAAGTGTTCAGTTAACTGGCTTAAATTATATGTCATGGAAAAGGTCGATGATTATAGCTCTTAGGGTTAAAGATAAGCTGGGATTCATAAATGGAACTTGTGCTAGACCTGTATTTGGATCTCCTCTGTATGACAAATGGATGAAAGTAGATAGCATGGTTATTTCTTGGATTTAAATTCTATTGCCAAAAATGTTGTGGAAACCTTCCTATATTCTGATTCAGCCAAGGATTTATGGGATGAAATACATCATAGGTTTGGTGAAAGTAATGGACCATTACTTACCAAGTTCAGAAGGCCATTTGCAATTTGTCTCAAGGAAATCTAACAGCTATCGACTATTATGCTAAAATGAAGAAGTTGTGGGATGAACTTAACTGTCTTAAACAACTGCCAGTTTGCACTTGTGGGGCATCATCAGCCATGTCTGATATGGAAAGCAATGATAGATTGATTCAGTTTTTAATGGGTTTAAATGATACTTATGAAACCACCAGAAACCAAATTCTGATGATGGAGGCTCTGCCATCAATCAGTAAAGCATATTCCGTGATATTCAGTGTTGCCAAACAGAAAGAGATTCAGCTATCTACCAATGAAATTACAGAGATACCAGCTGCAATGGCAGTACAGACACAAAGGAGGACAAATATATATGAAAGTTCAAGGAGGAATTCTGGAAAGAAAGAAGATCAATACTGTACAAACTGCAAAACTTCAGGTCACACTAGAGCAAGCTGCTTCAAAATTATAGGATATCCAGATTGGTGGGAAGACTTAAGGCAGAAAAGAAAGGCTGCAAATGCAAAGGCAAATGCTGTGACTAGAGATTTTGATCGTCCACTTGAAATGAATCATGCAGGAGGAGCATCATCAAATGAAGATCATTGGGATATGAATTTGAAGAAGAATCCACAACAACAAAGTGCAGCAGCCAACACTGTCTCATTTGCAGGTACAACTTCTACTTTTGATTATGTTAAACTGAATTGCAAGGAAACTGGTAAATGGGTTGTTGATTCTGGATGTACAGACCATATGACTGGTAACTCTTCATTCTTTGAGACTATACATAAACTTGGGAACCCAAAAACAGTAAGATTGCCTGATGGAACCTTTAAAACAGTAAGTCATTTTGGAAAGATTAAACTTAGTGGTAGAATCCACTTAATTGATACCTTGTTTTTACCAAGTTTTGATTGTAACCTTATCTCAGTGACAAAATTAACCAAAACTTACAATACATCAGCCCACTTATATCGAAACTATTGCATTTTGCAGGATTTGCTGAGTAGGGATATCATTGCTATTGGAAAAGTGTCGGAGGGTCTATATATCTTGAGTCAAAGTTCTTTCTTAGTTAAGCCAATATCAAAAGTTAATCATGTAAATCAAGTTCAAAGAATGAACAAGTCCACATTGTGGCATTTCAGATTAGGACATTTATCTGTTCAAAGGTTAAGTCATTCAAATGTAAAAGATATTGACAATGGTAATGAGTTAGTCTGTGATGTTTGTCATTTATCCAAGCAGCAGAGACTGCCTTTCTATCCTTCTGATCATTTATCTCCATTACCTTTTGATTTGGTTCACATTGATTTATGGGGACCTTATAGAATTAAATCCATCACAGGTGCTATCTACATGGTCACTATTATTGATGATCATAGTAGATACACATGGACTTTTATGATTAAGGATAAAACTCAGGTTCATAATGTGATTGTCAATTTCTTAAATCTGATAGAGACACAGTTTAGTAAGAAGATTAAGTCCATTAGATCTGATAATGGAACATAATTTATTAATGTCAAATGTCATGATCTATTCACTTCTAAAGGGATCCATCACCAAAAGTCTTGTGCCTATAGCCCACAGCAAAACGGCATTGTGGAAAGAAAGCATAAAACGTTACTGCAAGTTGCTAGGTCTTTAATGTTCCAGTCAAGTCTTCCAAAATGTTTCTGGTCAGAGCTAATGTTAGCTGCAACCCATATATTCAACAGAATACCTTCACAAACCTTAAATTGGAAATCACCCTTTGAAGCCTTACACAAACAGAAACCTGACCTTTCTCATTTAAGAATCATTGGGTGTCTGTGTTATGCTACCCATGTAACACCCCATAAAGACAAATTTGATCCTAGAGCTATTAAGTGTGGATTACTGGGATATGTAAATGATCAAAAGGCATATAGATTGTATGACCTCAGAAACAAATGCATAATTACATCTAGAGATGTAATATTCCATGAAGCATTTTTTCCTTATAAAGAACATTACTCCATTGAACCAAATGACTGTCCTTTACCAACCAACATTGATATCACCCAAAACCTTTATGACACAGAACCAACACCAACACCTGAGCACCAAATTCAAAACCCACAACCAAAAATAACTGAAAACACCAATGACCAGACTGAAGCCAATACCAGTAACCAATCAGAACCCATGTTTCTTGTCACAATTCCCTTGCAAAATAGTAGCTCTGATAGTCAATTTACAGAAATGATACCTAGGAGGTCAACTAGAATTGTAAATAGGACAGTCTGGATGCAAGATTATGTTTCATTTGTTCAAAACAATAGCAATGATGACTCTACTGCAGAATCTACCTCAAACATGCATGATTTAACATTTGATAGCACCTTTCCCAAATTTACCTTATCTGCAGCCTACTATACCTTCCAAAAACAGATTCAACAACTCCATGAACCATCAACTTACAATAAGGCAAAACATGATCAAAATTGGATTAAAGTTATGCAAATGGAGATAACTGCATTAGAAAACAACAAAACCTGGACTATTACTTCATTGCCAAAGGGAAAAAGAGTAATTGGATGTAAATGGGTTTATAGGATTAAATATAAACCAAATGGGGAGGTGGATAGATACAAGGCAAGGCTTGTAGCAAAGGGATATAACCAGCAGCTAGGGCTTGATTATACTGAGAATTTCTCACCAATAGTTAAACTAGTGACTGTCAGATTGTTTTTGGCTATAGCAGCTGCATATAATTGGCCCATCTTGCAATTAGACATTAATAATGCATATTTGCATGGATCCTTGCATGAAGAATTGTATATGACACCTCCACCTGGCTATAACAAGGCTGAACAAGGACAGATTTGCAAGCTCAAAAAATCAATCTATGGCCTTAAACAGGCTGGTAGGCAGTGGAACAAAGAGCTGACAGCAAAGCTCAATCAGTTTGGATTTACACAATCCATGAATGATCATTGTTTGTTTACAAAAGGCACAGGTTTAGACTTTATAATGTTGTTAGTTTATTTTGATGATTTGCTTTTAGCAAGTGAAAATGAGTTTCTTATAGGAGAAGTTCTTCCTTCATAAAGAGTTCACAATTAAAGACTTAGGCCATGCAAAATATTTCCTTGGTTTGGAAATAGCAAGGTCAGAACATGGGATTATAATCACTCAACACAAATATATTCTGGACATGATTCATGATGCAGGACTTTCAAATGCAAAAACAGTCAATACTCCAGCAATTCAAGGACTCAAATTAACTATAGAAATGGGACCTTACCTTGAAGATGTTGAACAATATAGAAGAATAATTGGGAGGCTGCTATATCTGAATTTAACTAGACTTGACATAACACATGCAGTGCAACAGCTTAGCCAATTTATGCAAAGACCTTGTGAGCAACACTACAAAGCAGCATTGCATGTCTTGAAATACTTGAAAGGTACTCCTTCAAAAGGCTTGTTCTTCCCTGCAACCAATGATTTCAAGTTAACTGCATACTGTGATGCTGATTGGGCATCATGCCCACTGACCAGAAAATCAACAACTGGGTATTGTGTCTTTCTTGGAAATGCTTTGATCTCTTGGAAATCAAAGAAACAAAGCACTATCAGCAGAAGTTCTGCAGAATCAGAGTATAGAGCTTTAGCAGTTACTGTTTGTGAATTAATATGGCTTTCATACATCTTAAAAGACCTCCAGATTCCATTAACTCTTCCCATACCCTTATATTGTGATAACAGTACTGCTTTACACATTGCCCAAAATCCTGTTTTCCATGAGAGAATCAAACATATTGATATTGATTGCCATCTTATGAGGAATCAGTTACAAGCTGGATTTATCCTTCCTACTCACATAAACACTAAAAATCAAATAGCTGACATCCTCACTAAAACCCTCCATTCTCCTTTATTTAACCACATTCCCTCCAAGATGGGTTTGGCAGATTTCTCCCCAACTCCATCTTGAAGGGGGTGTGAAAAATATACCAACATCACTCATCTTTTTCTTCTTTCTAAATAACTACCACCAATGCCAAATCATCCATTTTCCACTTTGCTTTGTCTTATTTCAGTTGATACAGCTCATCAATACCAGTACATGCTCTGTTAGCATCTTACTGGTTACAAATAAATTAAAACTAGCATTTTAGGAATTATTCTTGTATATTCTTTTCTTTTAATCCAAGGGTCAGAATAGTTTTTAGGTTTACTTGTATAGCTATCTCAGTAGTATATATAGCAAACTTATTGATGTAATTAAACAACTTTTCTGGAATACATGAGAAGTTCCTCATTTTGAGCCTCCATTAAATCCAAGCACTGATTTTTACAGAATCTGAAATTTATCGATCCTTTTTTTTTTCCACAACGCAACCGTTCTCACCATACAGGAAGCAAAATGGCAATGTTGTGAAATCATTGCAATTCAAATATTCTCAGTTAAAGCTCTAAACGAAATGTCAAAAATCTAAAATAAAGTTATAAACCAGATCAAAATTATGCAAAACAAATGGATATAAAAGCAAAACAAATAGTTTTGTTTGTTTTCAAAGAGTGAGAGTGTAAATGTAGAAGAGAGAGGAGCTTCCATCAACCAAACTTGAAATTGAGTCCCGTTAAGTTCACGATTGAGTCAGTGGGTGAGTTGAGCAAGTCGTGGCTGCTCTGGCTAGTTCTCCACCGAATTCACACCGTCAATGTGTCTCTTCACTGCAATCTCAGATACGCCTCTAGTCCCTCCGACCAGCGAATTGATTCTCTTTCGTCAAACTTGATTCTTCAAAATAAAAAACCAAAATTTATTCTCTCTCCTAAACTTGATTTTCCAAATCAAAACCCAAAATTTTTATTATTTGTTGAATTGTTATTTACCCGGAAAAAGAATTTTACAAATCCTATCAAGTACAACTGTGGCAGCATACTGAAACACGTAAGTGAATCGAACCATACATTGAAATGTGAAAAACT
>NC_143158.1:24791301-24793321 GCF_041381405.1 Jatropha curcas
CTGTCGCTTATCACGCCATTTTGAGGCCATAAATATTGAGTCTAGGACATGTAGAAGCATTGTAATCATTTTTGAGCAATTCCGAGCCGGTGCTTTCGGGCCCCAAAATGTAGGTATACCCTTGGTCTTAGGAGCCCTGTGTGAAGCCCTGTTCCGGAGCCATATCTTCTGTACGCTGACGCGCGGCTCTATAGGCTCATCTGGGGGATACTAGGGTCTTATGGTCCAATCGAATCCCTATCTCGGCTGTTGATGCTTCATTAAGGATTGCAAACTCAATATAAATTAATGCGCCAAACTGTGCCACTCCGGAAGCATTTGGCATTTTTAGCCCAATATCTCTCTGTCTGTCGCTTATCACGCCATTTTGAGGCCATAATATTTGAGTCTAGACATGTAGGAAGCATTGTAATCATTTTGTCAATTCCGAGCCGGTGCTTTCGGGCCCCAAAATCGTAGGTATACCCTTTGGTCTTAGGAGCCCTGTGTGAAGCCCTTCCGGAGCCGATATCTTCTGTACGCCTGACGGGGCTCTATAGGCTCATCTGGGGGATATTTAGGGTCTTATGGTCCAATCGATATCCCTATCTCGGCTGTTAGATGCTTCATTAAGGATTGCAAACTCAATATAATTAATGCGCAAATCGGTGCCACTTGGAAGCATTGGCAGTTTTAGCCCAATATCTCTCTGTCTGTCGCTTACACATTTGAGGCCATAAATTTTGTCTAAGACATGTAGGAAGCATTGTAATCATTTTTGTGCAATTCCGCCGTGCTTTCGGGCCCCAAAATCGTAGGTATACCCTTTGGTCTTAGGAGCCCTGTGTGAAGCCCTGTTTCCGGAGCCGATATCTTCTGTACGCTTGACGCGGAGCTCCTATAGGGCTCATCTGGGGATACTTCAGGGTCTTATGGTCCAATCGATATCCCTATCTCGGCTGTTAGATGCTTCATTAAGGATGAGCAAACAAACTCAATATAAATTAATGCGCAAAATCGTGCCGACTCCGAAGCATTTCGCAGTTTTAGCCCAAGATCGCTCTGTCTGTCGCGTATCACGCCATTTTCAGCATAATATTTTGTCTAAGGCATGTAGGAAGCATTGTATCATTTTTGTGCAATTCCGAGCCGGTGCTTTCGGGCCCCAAAATCTAGGTATACCCAGTTTGGTCTTAGGAGCCCTGTGTGAAGCCCTGTTCCGGAGCCGATATCTTCTGTACGCCTGACGCGGAGCTCCTATATGCTGATCTGGGGGATACTCTAGGGTCTTATGGTCCAATCGATATCCATATCTCGGCATGTTAGATGCTTCATTAAGGATTGCAAAACTCAATATAAATTAATGCGCAAAATCGGTGCCACTCCGGAAGCATTTGGCAGTTTAGCCCAATATCTCTCTGTCTGTCGCTTATCACGCCATTTTCAGGCCATAATATTTTGTCTAAGACATGTAGGAAGCATTGTAATCATTTTTGAGCAATTCCGAGCCGGTGCTTTCGGGCCCCAAAATCGTAGGTATACCCGTTTGGTCATAGGAGCCCTGTGTGAAGCCCTGTTCCGGAGCCAATATCTTATGTACGTCTGACGCGAAGCTCCTATAGGCTGATCTGGGGGATACTTTAGGGTCTTATGGTCCAATCGATATCCCTATCTCGGCTGTTAGATGCTTCATTAAGGATTGCAAACTCAATATAAATTAATGCGCAAAATCGGTGCCACTCCGTAAGCATTTGGCAGTTTTAGCCCAATATCTCTCTGTTTGTCACTTATCACGCCATTTTGAGGCCATAATATTTCGTCTAAGACATGTAGGAAGCATTGTAATCATTTTTGTTCAATTCCGAGCCGGTGCTTTCGGGCCCCAAAATCGTAGGTATCCCCGTTTGGTCTTAGGAGCCCTGTGTGAAGCCCTGTTCCGGAGCCGATATCTTCTGTACGCTGAGCGGAGCTCCTATAGGCTGATCTGGGGGATACTTAGGGTCTTATGGTCCAATCGGTATGCCCTATCTCGGCTGTTAGA
>NC_143158.1:27496884-27522380 GCF_041381405.1 Jatropha curcas
AGTGCAATTCGATGATAAGGTGACTAAGACTAATACTGCGAAGGACGTTGGTAGAGTCAGGTTTAGTGATGATTCGTTGAGGAAAATGGTTTTGAGGCAGCAGTTATTAGCCAAACAATCAGAGGAAACGAATAGTGTTAGTGGTGTTAATTGCGGGGAATTTGCTTCTTGCGACGAGAATAATAAGCAGAAATATGAGCATCCACTTAGAGTTTTAGCATCCGAACCAAACACTTTATCTTCACGAAGGGACCTGTATCAGGGTAAGATTTTGGGTTATAGAATAGGGTATGCCCATTTGCAGGGAAGTGAGAGTTGTGGTTGTTTGGTTGAAAATCCAAGTACCCCCTTGTATCCGTTGAAACCAAGAGATGGAAATTTGCTTGTAGAGACGCATTGTTCGTCAGAGCAAAATTTTCAGGTTTTTGGTCGTGGGACAGGAATTGCTAATTCAAGTGCGACCTCTATACCTAAGGATTTAGGGGTCTTTAAGCAGGGATCAACAACTAATTTGAATAGGGAAAATATTATGCCATGGAGTTTGGGTTGGGTTTCACGTTCTAGCAATAGTCAGTGGGATAGAAGCAACTATCCTCTGAATCTGAAATCTCTATGCACAGGCGAAATAGTGTGGGGTGGTTATCAGAATGGAATTAGAAACCACAGGTTTGTTATAAACGATGCTAGAAATCATAGGGTTTATCCATACCAGATTAGAAACCATAGAAAAAGCCTGGTTGAAATGGGGAGCCCTCGAAGTATTAAATTGGACAGAAGGCTTTCAGCGGCAAAATGCTATCCTGGGCTTAGGCCAAATTCAACCATTTCAAAGCAGGGACAGTCTATGAGATTACATGGCTCAAACTCTAGGAAACCAGGTTTTACTGAGAATATGATGGAACAAAGAATAAGCAAAAGCTTTTCAAGTTTGAACAAGGATAAAAAATCTTTCTTTAGATTATTAAGAGAACAGAGTGGTTATTCTGTTCAACTGTATGGAAATTCGAAGTCTGAAGATTACCATTTAGCTTGTCATGGTGGACGTGCTGTTTTGGATGATCAATCTTTTTTGGCTCATGCTGTTGCTGAGGGTCCACCACCATGTGTGGAGAAAATGGAAAGTCAGCAAGATCTCTTAACCGGTTCACTCTATGAGATGCATAATGTTCCATATCAAAATGTTCATGAAAATTACCATTCACTATCCATTAATAGTGAGCTACTCATGTTTGACCAACAGAAAGGTGTTAGCATCTCTGGATTATCAAATGATATGTGCTCTGATAATGAAGTAGCTGCGGAATTCAACAACAAGATGGTGGACACAGGAATGGCAAGTGAATTCTTTGGCCATCAAAAGAATGGAACTCATTATTTGCAAGAGGGAGTTGCATCCTCTGTGGAACTTTTGCATAACTTGTCACTGTCATCATCGCATGGAGTGGAAACTCCTGCTCCTTCTTCCCTTGACAGCGGCAATGTCGCAGACTCATTGCTGAAGCCCAAGTCAAAGCCTGTAGATTTCGTGGATAGACAACCTAGTCAAGTCCCTAAAGCTGACAAATCAAATGTGGTTGCTTCTAATTCCTCTGCTCTGAATGCTGATAGCATGAAAAAAGATCAGTTGCATAAAGAAGAGATTCAACAGGACCTGCCATCTAGTTTAAGCATTGAAGAGAAGGTATCACCAAAAGGAACTTTTTCTCATTCAATCATGGTTTAGATTTGGAGCTTCATTGATGACATTATCTGTTTTCGCAGGTTGAAACTAAAGAAAGCATTAAATGCTCTAAGGTGGTTGGTGGAATTGCTTGTGACGTGGCTGCTGTTTATACTCATCTAGCTACTCAAGGTACCCAAGGCTTGCAGGTATTTTGTTATGCACATATGATTTCTACATTAGACTATAATCACCATTGAGTGGAGCAATATACAAAATGTGATACTGCCTTTCTCTGTAGTCTATTAGAAGTTCAGACCTGGAGTATATAAAAGAACTTGGTTCAGGCACATATGGAACTGTCTACCATGGAAAATGGAAAGGCTCTGATGTTGCCATCAAGAGAATAAAACCAAGTTGCTTCACCGAAGGCTCATTGAAGGAGGATCGATTGGTAATCATTAACTCAATTCTTCTCAAAGTTACAGAATTATGAAATTTTCCACTAAATTATTTACTTTCATTGTAGTGTAGATGACTTGTTTTTTCAAGTTAAACAAAAAATAACCTGTCGGTGAAGTAATTTAATATTAACCGCTTTCATGTTTTTATTGTACTCAAGCTTGAAACACATTTGACTCATTATCTTCATTTGTCTTTTCCATTAGCTAGTAAACGCTATTTTCCCTTTTGAATGTTGGAAGCCATAAAAATGTGCATAGGAAGGTGAAATAGGTGTTACAGTCAACATAAAAAATGGAAGTACTTGCGTCCTTATGTGCTCATGTGCAGGTCGCTGACTTTTGGAAGGAAGCTCACATACTCGGTCAGCTTCACCATCCGAACATTGTGGCATTTTATGGTGTAGTTACAGATGGACCTGCGAATAATTTGGCAACAGTGACAGAGTATATGGTGAATGGCTCTCTGAAGCAAGTTTTGCAGAGAAAGGATAGGTCAGTAATTTAATTATATTATTTCTGCTAAATTGTCTTAGTTTCCTTCTCTAGGAAAAATTTTTATCTTGACAACTGACATAAGAAGCACATGTATGCTACTCCTTTCACAAATTGATGTTACGTATACTTCAATGATTTGTTTTATGCATCCTGGATTGTGCTTGCGGAGAGCATTTGTCATCTGACATGTAAAATAGCCATCAGTTTTTTGTGTTAGGCAGAGTATTCGAGATACTAAATTGATTCTTAAAACAATGGTCAAGCCATTGCTTGATAGTCCATGTGGAAAGCAATTTCTGTCCAGATTAAGCTTCATGGATTACAGTAGGAGAATTGACATATAAATGTTATGAAATAATCCAAATAAAGGCAGTCAAGTAATTTATACTTATGTCAATGAATAATTCAAATTTATACCCCTCCATGTCATACAAGCACATTATGCTATTAGTTGTATTGTACTTATTGAACAACATAAGTCAAAGAAATGTGAGACTTTCAGATAGATCTCCAGTAATAGTGTTGGAAGATTACTTGTCAGACTAGGCATATAATTTAATAAGGATGAGAGAAGAACTGAAAATTTCAGTTAAGGAAGTACTGAGCTTTGGCAACCAGGGGCTATTCACTGAAATAACTAGTTTCATTATCCAATTTTAGATGCATTGATGTGAAGGTTACACATTTCGGTACATGATCGTTAGAGCTTCCCATGAAGATGATTTTGACAAGCTAATGCGTTTTTCATTGCAATTATATCTACTTATGAAAAATTGGTCAGGAGGTGGTTACTATGTGACTGAAAGTAACCTGGTTTGTCGCTGTAGTCTGATTGAAAACACTACCATTCAAATAGTTATAATCCTCATCAGACCTTTTGTTGGTGAGAGATTGAGATTCTTGCTGTTAAAAGTCAAAACTGGTAATATTACTGTTTCTGTTTGATCTAGTTTTGTACCTTATTGCTGGAATTTATCATATACTTGAATATTTTACAGTTTCATCTCATAACATTACATGTAAATCCTACTTTGATAGATACCTCTTCATGTATTTGCTTCCCCTTCCCTAACAATTCGTTCTCCTAATTACAGAATAATTGATCGTCGGAAGAGGATAATTTTAGCAATGGATGCTGCCTTTGGAATGGAATATCTACATGAGAAGAACATTGTCCACTTTGACCTGAAATCTCATAATTTCCTTGTGAATATGAGGGATCCTCAGCGACCAGTTTGCAAGGTAACTGCCTAAGAAGTATTTTCTTGTCTGGTTTTAAGTTCCAACTTTTCTCGTCTCTAACTAGATATAGTGCATATGAAGTTCAATGTCTTTAATTCTGTATTTCATTATCTCAGTTGTGTTTGTTTAATAATCCTCTCCTTTTCAGATTGGTGATCTAGGCTTATCAAAAATTAAGCAGCGGACGCTTGTCTCAGGTGGAGTACGAGGAACCATACCGTGGATGGCACCGGAACTTTTGAACTGTAAGAATAATATGGTAACTGAGAAGGTAAGATGGTGACTTTTTAGTCATCATGTGCACAAACACAAGTGAAACTCATTTTTTTCCCAATCTCATTGTCAAATTTTTGAATCATCGATACTTTATGCAGATTGATGTGTACTCGTTTGGAATTGTCATGTGGGAAGTCTTAACTGGAGAGGAACCTTATGCGAACTTGCACTCAGAAGAGATAATAGGTACTTAAATTAGAGATTTATGCACTTATGCTAACAAGTAAATGTGTTTCTAACAACATAGAAAATTTTCAGCTATGTGAATGTTTTTTATGATTTTGTAGTAATCATCAATGTGTCTTTTCCCCCATATTTTAGTTTCTGCGTGTAAATCCTATCAAACAGCTTTGATCATCACATCAATTTACTTTGCATTGCATGGCTTTTAATTACCCTTTTGACTAAAAATTATAAAGAATGGTGCGCATAGAATTAGAATATATTATTACATAAAAAGTAAATAGTATAGGCATCAGAATTGCGCAGTTATTTTGGGTACTTGCTTGATCTAGATTTTCTTTTAATGTGATGCTGACTCGATAGTACATTTTTGTATGGTGCTTCAGCTGGTATAATCAAGGGCAACCTGCGACCTGAAATTCCAAACTGGTGTGATCCTGCTTGGAGATCTCTAATGGAGAGATGCTGGTCATTTGATCCGGAGTCTCGACCAGCCTTCTCAGAAATTGCTAAGGAGCTGCGGGCAATGTCAGCAGCTATGAACATTAGGTGACTACAGTGAGGTTGAATCACATGCCTGAACTTCACTTTTCTGTTTTTCTTTTGTAAATACTTGAGGACCATCAGGAGAAGACATGTTGAAGAATGAAAATTTTGCCGTCCACTGTCACGTTAGGGTTTATCAAAGCCAGGTGCAATTTATTTTTGCTGTTACAGGTATGATATAGGACAGTACAATATAGACACAACAGAATGTCAGATAAATAAATACCTTAGTCCAGTTTATTTTTTGAGAAACCCTGTTATCCAGGTACAGGAAAGGCCATAAACATGCTTGTAAATGTCATACTCTGTTCTGTTGTACAGAAATTTGCTGATTAATTCTTTGTTTCTTTCTCTGTCTCTATCTGTAATTTGCAGGCAGTACATTATTTCTAGCAACTTAATTTTTCGTAGTTTTAATTAATAGAATCTGCATGATACCTATAAGGGGGGAATCGAGCAATCACTTTAATAATAAAATATATATTGTGGTTTATTATTATTATTATTGCAAATTGCAATGATCTTATTGACGAAGAATTGAGAGAATATTGTATTATAATAGTCTTATTTATGGAATAATTAAAAAATAGTATGCAGATACATGTAGAGAAAATTAATATGTGATTACACGTTAATCAAAAAATATAATATGATTATGTTATGATAACATTAACAAGTCATCTGTACTATATGGAATCATACTGTGTACACAAGTTATCTTAATATTTAAAGTAACATATTATGTGTATCTCAGAAAAAAAAAAAAAACACATAATGTTTGGAGCGGAAATTATTCAACACGTGTTTAGATGGATAAAAATAATATTCTTTATATAAGGGACAAATAATTTAAAAACATAAGCTTTTTAAATCTTAAATTATTAGCACACTCTATATGGATTAAAACTTTTATTAATCTAACTGAATTTTAACCATTCTTAACTATTAAAAAGGAAAAAAAAAACAAAAATAATATTTATAATTAGGTAATTTAATTAGAAATCCTATTAGATTTTAGAAATCCTATTAGATTACCAATTTATAGATCACTACTATATATACATATGTCTTGTTTAACTTCTCTAGAATCCAAAAGATTTATTTACTTTCACTTTCAACGTTTCCAAAATTCCTCGTCTTATCAATTATCATCATTCTTTTTTATTTTTTTATTTTTTATAGAGAGTATTTTGTTTGAGGGATAATTAAGTTTTTTATTATCTTTATACTTTCTTTCAATTACTCTATACCTATAGTGTCCTTTCAAAGTTCATTAGATTTAACAGTGGAAGTAACTGGCTGGCTTCCGTTCCGGGGATAGGGCGGTCAATCGCCTCATACATCTTCCTGCTCTTCTAAATAATAAAACAAAACGGCGCCGACTTACCCATCGCAGTTTAAAAAATTTTGAAACATCCTTTTTATTTTTTTTTAAAAAAAATAGATGACCGAACCCGGACGTTCCACGTCAGCAAATGGTCTGTCTCCTATTTATCTCTCCCGTTTCTTGTTTCCTTCGATTCTCGCCTCTCTCTTCTTCTCCTCTCTCTCGATCGAACTCTTGGAGACCTAAGTAGCTGCGCGTCTCTCTCCTCTCTTTTAGGGTTTCACGATCTTCACAGACCCAGCAAAAAATAGTTGTACACCTGATTGGAGGAAGTCAATTCGAGAGAGATTGAGTTTTTCCCCAATTCGAATTCCGAAAGCTGAGGTAAACTTTCTTAATTCAACTGCCCGATTGTATTCGGATCTGAGGCTGTATCTCCTTTTCATATTCGGATCGGTGATTCGATCAATTTCTTTTGCATTTTTTTTGTTTCTTAATAATAAAGGTTGATGTGCGTCTTGCTCAATCTTGTTAATCATCAGTGAGGAGCTGAGCTGGGTATTGTTTTCAGTTGGGGTTTTTTTTTGTTCAACTTTGCTAATAGGATTCAATGATTTTAAAATTGTATAAAGGGTGATTATTTTTTATTTGGTTTATCTGTTTCTTCATTTAGTTTGAGCTTTGAAACTTGTTTAGCTCAAATTTCTAAAAGAAGCCTTTTTTTTTTTCATTTTTAGTTAGGGATTGCTTTGATATTGCTTTGGAATTTTGTTATTTCGAATTTGCTGCTAGGTTTTTATGTACTAGATGAACTAGCACTGTGAGTTTCGAACTATTGCAGAAGCTGAATGTTGAATTTATCTTTATTGTTGTGCGAGAGGGTTGAGGTTTTCTGTACCGCTTACTTACCTTGGAAAACGATAAAAGGAGCAACCTTTGCCTAGAATATCTCTTTGTGAATGAGATCTCTACATATGCTGTTTGCTGTATTGGTTATTTTGTTTTGATCATTGTTTATTTGCCTGTTTATACTTATTTGTTCCCTTGTAGTGTGAGACCTCTAAACTCTTACAACTTTGGATTAATGTTAGATTTTATGCACCTTGAGCTTAATTTTACTTTGCCTATTATCTTATGTATAAATTTTATATCATTTCTTAGAGCTTCGACTATTGTGTTGCTGTGCTGCTTTGTGAGAAGATTTGGATTTTTAGGGTGGTATTGATAGTTCAAATACTTTCAAAATGCCAAAGGATAGAAGAGATCGTTCTGTATCTTTTGATAGATTGAGGGCATCTCCATACCCTTGCAGCTCTAGTCATACCAGACGGCCTTCGCCCAGAATCCCTTCAGAAACTGAGGAGAACTTAAAGGAATGGGAAGATGCCAGATGCCCTGTGTGCATGGAACATCCTCATAATGCTGTTCTACTCATATGTTCTTCCCATGACAAAGGTTGCCGTCCTTACATGTGTGATACAAGCTATCGCCACTCGAACTGTCTTGACCAGTTCCGCAAGTCATTTACTGAGACCTCATTGACAACTCCACAGCCAGAAGAAAACAGGGTCACAACTGAAAACTCGTCCACTGTATTGAGCTCAGCATCAACTGTTACTGATGAGCAAAGTGAGGAAGGCCCTGTGTCTGCTGGAGCCATTTCTTGTGAGAAAAAAGTGCAACCAACATTGGTATGCCCACTCTGCCGGGGGCAGATTAAAGAATGGATTGTCATGGAGCCTGCTCGTCATTTTATGAATGCAAAACCAAGAAGCTGTGCCTGTGAAACTTGTGATTTTAGTGGCACTTATTCAGATCTCAGGAAACATGCAAGGGTTGAGCACCCTCTTGTTCGACCATCACAGGCTGACCCAGAGCGGCAACGCAGTTGGAGGATGCTGGAGCGCCAAAGGGACCTTGGGGACTTGATTAGCACACTTCATTCTTCGTTCGGTGAAGAGAGGGGTGATGACAACATTTTACCAATTGATGATGGGGGTTGGCTTACTGTATTTTTTCTTATAAGAGTATTCAGACCTGGGTCTAGTCCAAGAAGTAGCAGCTGGTCCGGTACCTCGAGAGCGAGAGGGCAGCTGAGTTTCAGAAGGAGATCTACCAGACTTTGGGGTGAGACTCATGATGGGGAAACAGGATCTTCGTCCAGAGACGAGGACAATGATTCATCAGATAGTGGGTCAGGTCCCTGGAGACGTAGCGAGCGCATTCGGCGACGGACAACACCAGACCAGTTGTGATTGCAGAACTTTATGCAGTTGGTTTGATCGTCTCCTTGAGATGCTGCAACCGTAAGTGTTGCTTCGTGGTTCTTTATTGCTGAATTGGTATGCTGACGGAAAGGATAGGGCTTGACCGACTAGTTTTGATTTGTTTTGCAGGTAGAACAGAAGGGATACCAGTTCTTTGGTTGAGCGGTTGTTCCGTTCCATCGAATGTGGAACAGTTTCTACTTTTTAGTTGCTTGAATGAATTATCACAAGGTTGAGCAAATTGTAATTTGAAAAAAAAAAAAATTTAATCAAGTAAAATTTAAATTGGTCAGCTGATGGCTGGTTCTCTTGCATTGCATTTTCTGCTGCAGTAATGTCAAACTTTTTAGCTTCAAATAAATCTGTATAGATGGTTGTTCTTGGACGGCTGTTGCTTGTGTGATTGTGTGGCAACGGCCTGATTGGTACATGCCCTCATTTTTTATATTCTTTTCGCGAAAGTGCAGCCATTGTTCCTTCCCCTTTCATTATGTTTCCTTGTTTTCTTTTGAACTTTCATGAGGACATCCTTTGAATTTTGAATTACTCATAAAGCTTAAAGAAGCTTGTTTATTTTGTTTAATCCATCAAAATTTTAGAAATGGAAGTCTTAACAACTGAGGTTATGTAATCCTAGTTGCCGTAATTGAATCATTATTAAAATAATTTTAAGTTTTGTTTATGCATCCAACATTTTAATTGCGACGATTTGCAAAATAAATAAATAAATAAATAAATAAATTACGGCTGAAAATATAAGTGAACGAAGATTTGTTACCACTTTTAATTTCTTTTTACTTAGATTTATTAAATATTTTAATTTCAATTTGAATATTGTTATAAAAGTATAAAATAAAACTTGCCACTTGGAAATTTCATTAGGGTTTGCTTTTGCACCTTTTAGTTTTGACAATTAAAAGTAATACCCAAATGAGATGGAAAAACGCAAAATTGGTATTTTATTTCAACCTATTTATGTTGTTTTTATTTTCTAATTTATGGAACAATAGAGGCAAGTGAAGCTCTGTGGATAGTTAACTCATGATCTGTTGTTACCAAAAAAGAAAAAGAAAAAGTCTTTAACTTATTTCAGTTTTGATTTTTGATCTTAGAATTTGTGTTTAATGAAACTAAAAAGTCTAGGAGGGTTGTTAATTGGAAAAGATTAACAAAAGTTATATCTAGGACCAATCCAGGGAGAATAAAAAGAAGTCAAGGCTGCTATAGGTTGCTGTATCATAATTATACGGAGATAACCTAACGAAAAAAGAGAAAAAAAAAAAAAAAAAAAAAAAAAAAAAAAGGAAAAAGATGAGTCGTTAACATACACTCACTGAGTCAAAAACCACCCGAGTTAGTTGCCATTACATCAACACATTTGAAAATTGCTATTTCCTCGTTTAACCATTTGTCCCTTCCGTCCCTTTTTAGAGATTTTTACTGTAAGTCATATTACTAACACAAAAAACGGCTACTTACCTTATCTCAACCTCAAACAACATACAAAGTTCTATCTATGTTCAAAGCATTCAATTGAACAATAAGAAAATTTTTAAATCACAAAAAAGCTAATCAATTTTAATATTTTAATTACAAAAGCTAATCAGTGACTGAAAACTTCCATGCAAACTCCAATCGCCGCAAATGGCCCTGCAGGCAAAAGCCTCCCTAGAATTTCTCATTTACAGCTTACCGTCAACTTTACCGAACAAAACAAAACGTATCCAACTTCGATTATCCAGTTCAGGCTTTATGGAGTCGTATCCAATATCAATGTCACCAAATAAGAGCACTTTACGGAAGTCTAAGTACTGCTAATGCGATGATAGCAAGGGACGAAATGTAGAGGTAAAGATGAAGGAGGAGGAGTAGTGAATGTGGCAGTAATGGATCCACCGAGAGCAGCATACAATGCAACTCTACCCTTGTCAGTAACAGAGGAAGCATACAATGGTTAGGAGCAAAAAAATAAAATATGATGTTGCGGTAGGGAGGTCAAGTGTTTAAGGGTAGTTTAGTTATAAAATGTTTTTTTCTTTCAATTGTATTTTAGTGCTTTGACTCACGGAAAAATATAAAAAAATGGATAAAAAAATAAATGATTAGACGAGAATAAAAATTGATGGAACCCTATATTTTGATATAATAAACATTAAGTAGTAAATTTGACCAAAATTGAGGGGTCAAATAGTAAATTCTCCTTTAACATAATAAACATATGTAGCAGTAACATGAAATAAATGAATGATTGGCTAATATAAGACTGGCAGCCACCTTGTCGTCTTTGCTATATTTTGCCCATTTACTTGCAATAAAGAAAAACATAATAACTCGTCAAAAGCAAAAGAAAGTCCAAAAAACTGTTTCTTTTTTTTCACTTTATCGTTTTTCTTTCATATAGATCGTTAGAGAAACCCAAAAATCGCCTTTTTATTCCTTCTCTTCTATCTCTTCAATGGAGTAAAAACTAAAGAAGCTGAAAAATATTTTCTGGGCTTTTGTGGGGCTTTTCTCGAATTTGAAGGATTTTTTCCTGTAGGCTAATGGGGGCAGGAAATGTCTCGATTTCGAGCTCCCAATGCGAGCATTCGACTGAGAACAAGGAGACCCAGGTGATTTTGAATGTTTATGATCTCACTCCTGTCAATAATTACACCTATTGGTTCGGGTTTGGGATATTCCATACTGGGATTGAAGGTTTGTTGACATTTTTTTCTTTTTTTTTTTTTGTTATGTCTTATTGTTCATTTTCCCCAATCTTGCCTTTTGATGTTGAATCTGAGCTGAAATGTTTTATGGGTTTTTGATTTTTGCCTTTTTATTTGCCGAATTGGAATATGCATTTCGTTAATTTAATTTCTGGGTTCTAGATATCGAGATTGTTCATTATGTAGCAGCCATTTCAAAACTGGTGTTTTGCTTCTTGTTAAAATTAATTGATTCTTTAAAGCTTTGGATGATCCATTTCTAGCTAATAATCATTTATAGCCTAGACATGTTACAGACCCATGAACCTTTTCATTTCTTTTGAACTTTAGGGCTCGAAGAATACTATTAATAAAATCTTTGATTGGTTTACTGGAGCTAACTCTTATAGGATCTGCTGGAAAGACATCTTTTTGCACAATTTGTTTTGATTTGACTGGGTTGTATGATTGTACGATATGATGTTATTTGCAAGTTGTGCTCATTCTAGAATGATAATGCTCCTTATTTTATCCCTTTACTTGTGTAGATGTTCTGATGGGTGAATTCATTTTTTGTTACGGAGGGCAGAAAAATGTGTTGAATTTCTTTTTGTTATGGTATTCATAACTTTTCAGTTGTGTGAAATTCCTAAATTTGATATGCTGTTTTTCCGGAAATCTTTGAGGGAGTATCTTTACACTAATTCAGTTTAAGGACCTGAATTGACATTAGAGTCTCTGTGTTGATAGTCATTCTTTTTAATTTATTGAGCTAGAACTGCTTCTTGATGCGTATGAACAGTCCATGGTAAAGAGTATGGATTTGGAGCCCATGACTTCCCAGTAAGTGGAGTTTTCGAAGTGGAGCCAAGGAGCTGCCCAGGTTATATTTATAGAAGTTCCATCACACTGGGCAAGATAAATATGCCGCCTACTGAATTTCGGACATTCATAGAAACTGTGGCTTCTGAGTATCATGGAGACACCTATCACCTTATCTCTAAGAATTGCAACCATTTTACAGATGACATGGCTTATAGATTGTTAGGCAAGCGGATACCTGGGTGGGTGAATCGGCTTGCCCGGCTAGGTATGAAACATCAATCCAAATAATTTATCTTTTGTTTCTTCTTTGGGTCATTCATAAACTTCATAATTTTCTTGATTTTCTGCTGTATGGGTGTGTGAAAACCTGTGGTCAATCTATTGATCTTCGTAGTTAATCTATTGATCATTTGAGAGCAGAAGAACTAACTTAGAATATGTTCCAATTATTTGTTTTAAGGAATTTGAACCCTTTGAATGCTAGTGTCTTTGTTTGAATTAATATAAGCTTTTTATTGAGTCACCCCTATAATTGCATTAAAGATGGATCAACTTTATAGATTTTTACATGAAAACTTGGAATCTGAAAACATCAATTGTTTTATTCTCTTGGAAATATTAGAGGCCATTACCTATTATGATAATAAAATGTTGAACTTGCAATCACGAGAGTGGTGGTTTGATTAACTTAATGTAAAAACAATGATGAGTAGGGCTATCCAAATGTTATCTCATAAGACTCAAATATGGATGGTGCCTTTTTCTTTATGTTGGTAGATTTGTAACTTTGAAGTCCCAAGTTTATGGCCTGGTTTATTCAATTGCCAATATGATAGGAAAGAAGGAAGAAAAAATACAAAGATTTTATGTCCGTACTTTATTTTGCTTTCTGCTTGTAGTTTTTGCAGCACCGTCAATGAAACAAACTGATGTTGTGTGATTGGTTGGAAATTCAGGTTCTTTATGCAGTTGTCTTCTTCCTGAAAGCCTTCAAGTAACTACCATTAAACAGCTGCCTGAATACCACGATTGCATGGGTGTGTATCCCTTTCTCAAACAGTTTATCTTCTTGTTACACTTCAACTAACATTTTCTTATAAAAGGAAGTTCTATTTTCTGACATGGTTATTTTTACTTTTGGGTAATTATTACGTCCAGAAGATGAATGTGAATCCTTGACAACAAATACACCTCGCCTGTCAACAGAGATCAGTGATGCAGAACAAGAGAAGCACTTGCTGTCTCCAACTGCTGGAGGTGGAGACGTGGCTTTTGTAAAAGAAGTCCACAAGTAATGCTAGGCTGCCTATCCAAAAGAGGGTAAAGATTTGTTGAACCAGAATTGTGATAATCTTTGTCGAGTGTTGTTGCGGCTTCCAAGTTTGAAATCGGAAGGAATGTAAACTTGCTTCTTGCTCTTGGATAGATGAAAGTTGGGCAGCATCATTTGATTGTGCGTTTGAGTATCTGCAGTTCATTTGATTGTTGTAACCTCGTTAAAATTCTCTTGTTATATTTTTTCATTTTTATTTATTTTTCTCTAGCTTCTTTTTTCTGCAAACCCCATTTATCTGTTCCATTTGTTGCTACTGAAGCGTCTGGATTTACATAATTTCTATGGTTAATGAACGAGCTTTTTGCATGAGCATTTAGAAGTTATTAGTGGAAATGATATTTTGAATTTCAAACAAATAATCTGATTGTGAGAGACAAAAGTGATAACATGGTGCCGTCATGCTGGCTGTTCACAGATCTGTGTATAAGCTTCATGTTGGTTCTTACATTGCATTTTAAGAAAAAAATAACAATATAACAGGGTTCGAGCAAAATTAACAATATAGTAACATTGCAAACATTATTACACCCTTCCAAGCAGTAAACTAATGACCCAAAATGATATACGATCCCATGACCATGAATATTCAGAAATGAAATTCAGCCTAGTTTTTAAGCAGATGCGAAAGAACAGATTACTGATAGACAAATGTAACTCCCATGTGTAAATACACCCAGAAATCCTTTGTGCTACTTAATCTGGTTTCTTTCGAGTTACATTGTAAAATAAATTATCACTTCCATCTCTTTTTCCACTCTTCACCAAGCTGCAGCTTGATAATTGCACAACTCCAATCATGAAGAGCTCCCCTCAAGCCCCAACTTTGAAGTCAGCCAAGCACAGACTTCATCCATCTCTTGAGGGATTGTGTAGTGGCCCAGCCTGCATGTTTCAGTCAGTTGATTAAAAAATTTTACTTGCATAATTCGTTAAGACATAAAAGGACTTTCTGAGTGGATACTCTGTCTACAGACCCATTGTATGATTTGAATGTCACGTCCCGGAATCCGGTTGAGCCCAAAATCCTTGAAGATTTTTCACCATATTTATAAGCAACCACATCATCATCTGCTATCAATTAAGTAACCAAATCAAGTTGTGAATAGCTGCAATTCTAACCCTATAGAACAGGGAGGTGTTTGTGATTAGAGTAGATGCATAGTGGATAATGCTTAACAATAAATATAAGCATGTCAACAATGAAATACTGGGAATGTGGGAATGCAACTGCAGCATGGCTCATTTATTTCTTTGATGAATCCTTTCCTCACTAGCAAAATTACCGTAAGGTAATTTGAAAATGAACTATATCTATAAAATGCATGGGAAATCTATTGACATTCAACATTTTGAACTAACATATAATTTGAATTGATCCATATCCCATAGAGCAGACCCGTGCAGCTTATTAGAAGTAAATCCAAACCAAATCAAAGTTCCAACAGCCAAATTAAATTATAATCACCGTCAGATAATGTGCACTACGACACCTGAAATTAGCTCCAATTACTTAGTAGTTGATAAGTGTTGTATTTATCGAACAAGAATCACTAATACAAATGGTAGACAAATTATATTGAAGACTATGAACTGGAATTACAGGGAACGTGAAGCCACAAACAAGAGATAGGAGATATATCATAGCCAAAGAGTTGGTGTCACATAGAGAGGCTAAATGACAACATTAGGGATGGTCTGTTCTGTCTTTATATACAAATTGAAACTAGTGTTACATTTCAAATATTTAGGTTCTTAGTCGTTAATTTTTCCACACTATGTTTCTTTTAGGTAATATGATTACCTAAAATACGAAATAAGTTTCAATTGGAACTAGAACAGTAGCAGGAAAAATGCCACTGGCCTATTACAAATCATAACCTAATTGAGTAACAAAGCACTGCTCGGGCTAGGTTCTACCAGTCAATAAGGCCTAACTTAAGCTTCAGTGTGGCTAGAAGAGCAAAAGATTTTAGCCCAAAAGCTGAACAGCACATGAGTGAGTCCAAACAAACTGTTGTGCTAGCTCAGATTGGAAACCTTTCTGATTTCATTCACATTCCTAGTTGAAATGTTTGCGTAAATAGAACAGAGCCTCTGAAGCAACTGATATAATTCCAACCCTTTCTAAATAAACATAAAGAGATATAATGCAACGTGGCATGAACATGTAGTATGGTTAAAATTACTTTTGCCATGACAGAGCAAAATTGGCAGGGATACAGCACGTCTTGCAGCTTCATTGACCCCCTCAAGTTTGTTACCTAAGGTCCTGGCAAAAAAGAATTTCAAATTATGTGGTAAAAGACAATTGCAAAAGATATTGTCTGATTCAGTTGAAAGGAGAAGGAGCCGAACTTTGAACAGGGGAGCCAGCCACTTAATCCAACAATTGCACTCAAATTGGCAGGGTATGGATTTCCATTCCCATACTTTCCTAGTGTAAAGCAGGTTGCAGAATATAATGAGGTAGCTGCACCCATACTGAAGCCTCCAATACCGAGTTTAACTGCAATATAGCAGATTACACTTATAAAGATATTAAGACTATAAGAAATCATAAGCTATTTCAAAAGGGTATCACAACATTTTGCATGTGTTCTAAACTGATCCATTGTGCTCATGTACAAAGCATGATGTCAGAAAAATAATTAAGTAATTCCCATATATGAAGTAGACATGCAAACATTAACCATTGATAACAAGAATGATATTAAGTAGAGAAATATCAAGTAACTGCACATCAAATAATAATAACTACGAGAGGAAACCTACTGTCTGCGGGTTCTGTGGACAACAAATTTGCAACATGTGCTGCTGCAGCATCCAAACCTTCAATATCATCTGGAGCATCTTCTGAAAGGTCCCCCACATCAAACCCTGATTTAAACCACATAGTGAATTTGGATTATTTTAATTAGGTAATAGAACAATTAAGTTTCTCCTAAAATAGATTTTCTATTTATATGAACTATAAATAAAAATAAAGCAAATTACACATCTCACGATAGTCTAGTTAATTATTTTCTTTTCCAAATGAACTGCCATTACTTACAACCTAAATGTCATTACATGCAGCCGGCACTAACAAACATTATAAGGAATCAAATTTCTTAGATAACTTTAACTTACAAGCTGTGGATGGGAAGCCCCCAAATATACTTATAGGTTGAGTTGGAGCAGTTGGGCATATCCACTTGATCTGCATTACAGTTTTTAATAACTGGAATATAAACAAAAGAATGGCTTGCACAATAAATCCAACTGGCATCTTATTCGGGCTTACTTACATTTGGAAGAGGAAGGGTCTCCAAGAGCTGGGACCAGCTGCCAAAAAGATTAAAAAGAAAAATTTGAGGATTCAATAAACAATGCTAAAATTGTATGAAAATGAGTCTGGCTGCTATGCAGGTAAAATAAACTCAAAGAGAAGAGCACATGATCCAAATGGTTGGAAGAACGTGCCAATAATATATTAGTTGTGATGAAAGTGATATTACCTTGATCCATTATCTCCTAGACCATGTAGCCATATAACGGTAGCTTGGTGTTTACCTTTGGGCCTAACCACATATGTCCTTCCAAACTCCAATGCCCTTCTAGCAGTTTTACCACCTGAAATAATGTTAAAATATGGTTTAATGAAGAAGGAGTACATTTGTGTTTTTATGCATGTATTCATATATAAGCAGCCAGTAATAGATGAAAAATGCGAGTATCATCATTACAACCATTAGATTATTACTTGCCAACCATCAATGAACCATTAGATTAACCGAAGTTAACTTCAGCAATTTAGGGATGGAAGTTGGGTGACCCATTTAAAATTTCTATTGAAATACTTGTATCTAAACCCATTTAAAATTTTAATAAACGTATATGTTCCAAATCCTTTAACTAGTATCCAAACCCATTTATAATTTTAATATACGTACCTGTTCTAAATCCACAGTATCCAAACCCATTTTAAGTGAGTTAAAACAGGTTGGTACTCAGAAAAACCCACCTCATTTAACTACTTGCTCACTACCTAACCAAATCTGCCTAATGTAAAATAAATCTAGTGAAAATCTAAAAAAAATTCAAATAAATTTCAAATTTACAAATAACAAAATTCATAGATAAGCTGAAAAAATCTTTTAAAAAAAAAAACTAAGTCATCTTAACAACATCCACATATAAATTAAAAATTCATCAGCAACTATTTACAAGTAACTCCATAATCTTACAATTCTTCTGACGAGTTAACCCTCCACATCCAAACTTCCATAATCCATCAATAATACAACCTTAAAAAATTAAAACAAATACAATAGATTATAATTCTTTTATGCTTTAATAAATTTTCCAGTTAAAAAATTATATGTAATATGAACACTTATTTTCCTTCTACATCTATAAAAGAAAATTAAAAATGAATTAAATATCATGATTCAAATTAATTTTCCATTTAAAATGTCACATTTTAGTTTTTAAATGGGTTCGAGTACCCGCTGATACCTGAAACCTTAAACCCAACCTCGTGACAGGTAATATTAATACCCATACCAATCTCAAACCGTTTAATTTAACTAATACTCAAAACCAGCCTACTTCCATCCCAATTCAGCATTATAATAGAAGCCTTAATAGCAGTGGATGAGAATAAAAAGTCATAGCAACCTAATCGAGTAGACAGAGACTAATGTACATGTTCATACAGAGTTCCCATTGGAAATATGGCTAAGGTTTTGACGCTCCATGCATGCAAAGAGACAAATGCCGAGCAAATTTACCAGGATAGATGCATTATGTCAAAACCAAATATCTTCTGTTACTAAGCCAGTTATCATAAAATGGAGGAAGTACACTAACCAGAACCCACGGAGGGACCAGTGAAACTCATTTTAGCTTCCTAGAAAGATAGCCCACTGAAACTGCTAATTGCAACAATTGAAAGAATAGAGAACCTGAAATTGAAAGAACAAATTATGCAAGTGGAAAGTCATTAAATTACCAATGTCACAGAACCCAGTAATTCAATTTTCTGCAATTAAAGAAAAAACAATCTTTTGCGTTGGAATTTTTCCACAATGATGGTTCTTGATAGGATATACATACACACAGAGGAAAAATGAAACCAAACAAAATTTCAACGTCAAATGCGACCGAAAAAAAAAAAAGAGCAAACTTTTGCTCGAATTAAAATCCACTAAAAAAGAAAAATGAAAGAATTTAAGAAAAAAAGCAACATTATCGACATTTCAAGATTCAATGCGGAAATCTTTAAAATAGTAAATTTCCCTAATTAAACAAGCAAAAAAAAAAGTCTTATAAATCCGAAAAGTATCTCCACAGATAGAAATGATTAATATTCAATTAACGTTATTAAACTTGAAGATTGAATAATGAAAGGCTATGAACTAACAATTCGATAAATTGAGATGCGCATTTGTAGTATTAGGGTTTAGATATTTACCAGAAGAAGCCTTGACTCTGATATGGAGACTACAAATAGGGGAAAGAAAACAAACTGATGATTACAATACAAAGACATAACAGCCTGAGCTCGCCACTAATTATTTTTTTCTTTTTTTCTTTTTTTCTGTTTTATTTTTGTTGTTCTACGCACCGTTTTATACTGCTTAATTTTACTGGTCGACGTGGAGTTTCCAAGGTGGACTAAATAGCTTTTTCTGTTGTTTGAACTTTGAACTTGTGGTGCTGAATTGCTGGTTGAAGGTAGACCACACATACATTCACATTCACTTCACTTTTGGAACCTTACCGTTTTCTCCTGACATATCGTTTTTATCTAATTAAATTCATAGAATAGAACCACAAGTCATTCTTTCTTTGGTTTCTAATTGCAATTTGTTGATAATAGCACAAGATACAAATTCTAGATTTTTTTTTTTTTTTTTTTTTTTATCACAGGTGTCCTGAGCATAATAAGATCATGCTCGAGCAGCGTCAGACTCATAAGGGAAAAAAATTTTGCGATTTTCTCTGTAATAAGAACAATTATAAAAGAAAATTTTAGTACACCTCATGGAGATAGAGACATTTTGTTTTATCTTATTAAATTTTTATTTATTGTACTTTTAATTTATTCAATCAAACAATAATAAAAAAAGTTTATTTATCTGAACTAAATCAATAAGTTGATTACTTGAATTTATAAGACAAATTATTTGAATGGAAAAGTTTCTTTTTTTTTTAATTATTCAACAAGTTATACTCTCTCCATTTCATTTTAATAGTAATAATTTATCTGTTTATAAAAATTAAGAAAATGATTAAAACGCATTGATTTTCTAAAAATTCATAGTAGAATATGTAAATTGGCTCTCTTATCTTAAAATTTAAAACTCTCCATTCAATTCTACTATAAATAATGTTAATTTTATCTCATGATAAATATGGGTAAAATTGAAAAAAATTATTATTAATTTACTTTCAAAATCCTAAATGAGCATTTAAATGAAACAATGTAAAATATTCATTCTTTGCTATTAAAGTATAATGGATGCATATATAACTTATTATACAAAAAATAAAATTATTTTTTGTAATTATAAAAACATTATCTATCACTTTTTAATTATTTAAGAATCTTTTCTTAATAGCATTTTTTAAGTGTTGTTCGACAACCACCGTTGGTAAATAGCGTTCAACGTTTTGATATCAATACAAATTATAAAAAGAGTATTGAGTTAATTTGAAATGTAAATTTTATAATATCGATACAAGTTAATCATTTTATTATTCCGCATGAGGAGCTAAAAGTTGATAATTTAAGTGGAACAAAGAGAGTAAACATTTTCAAATGCTTTATATTCAGTAGATAATCAAACAATTATTTTTATTGATGCTTCTGCTATAAACTACTATATAAACATCTGATTATTAACAACTAATATCTAAAGGCGACCAATTATTACAACAAATAATAATTACTATAGTAACTAATATTACCGAACAGATCTTAATTATTCAACTCAATAAATTATTAATTTAGGTCTCTTTTGTTTAGACCGAATTTTAAATATTGAATTTAAATCCACTATTTTATTAAGCTAAATAATTAAAAAGTGTACCAAAAGCTGATTACATAATGCTAAAAAATGGTATATATCTTGTTCTTTTACAATTCTAGGGCAATTTTATTTTTTCATTCAATAAGTTATGTAGTTATTGAATCTACTCTTAAAGTAACTTTTTCATTCAAAGAGGGGCTTACAAATTCACATAAGTAACTATTGGTTCAGTTCAGACAAATAAGTTTATTTTTTATCATCTGAATGAATAAATTAAAAGTTCAGTAAGTTGTCATTAAACCAAAACAGATAGTCTCTTAGATTTATAATTCAGTCCAAACAAATAACCATTAAGTTCATTTGAAAAAAAAAAAAAAAAAAAAAAAAAAGTAAAAGTACACTCTGTGCCTTACAGTAATTGCATCTTATTTTTAACTTTTTGACAGATCATATCTTTAAATAAAACTTGAAAATTAAATTGCATTTATGGTTGAAATATAGTTCAATTGCAAAAATATGCAAAATTTAGAATATTTTTTACACCTCAAATGATTAATGCATTTATAATTTTTTAAATATTATTTTCTTTGAATTGAATGAAAATTAGTAAAGAAAGAAGTTTATAATTTTTTTTTTAAAAAAAAATATCATTTATTAACTTGTTCCAAACAAACACAGATTTGAAAATTATTAAAAAGACAATTAAATAAAATAAAGGAAAAAACAAAAAGAATTGCCACCTAAAAAGGTGTCTTATTACTGTCTCATGTGTGTTTTCGTTTATTGAAAAAATTCAATGTGTGGTCTGATTGGTCTTCTGAATTACATGAAGAGTGAGATATCTCAAATTCAAGTTCCCTCAACTATAATTGTTTTCACCAAAGAAAAAGAAAGTACTACCCACTATTATATAATCTGCAGTGTCATTCGGCCATCGAACCTTCTTGTAAATTAAAAAAAAAAAAAGTCGATATATTTTTTCTTCTCCAATTAACTTAATCTGTCGTCGGGCTGCTACCAGCTAGCAAGTCGGTGAGCAACTCATCCCTCTAGCTTTTTTTTTTTTTTTTTTTTTTTTTTTTTTTTTTTTTTTTTTTAATTACCTTGTATTTTTCCTAGTTTTCTTGAGTGATCCTCGAATCTGTATCCTTTTGATACAGATTTTGAATTAGGTTCTCAGATTTATTTATTTTCATAGAAGTTGAAATTTGATCCTCATTTATCTGTTTTAAGTTTTTGAGTTTCGATTAATCTCTTTCGAAGTTTTATTGTCCTTTTTATGATAGTTTTACTTGTGTTATTTTGTCGAAACGACGTACACATCTCTTTTCGTGAAGAAGTTTAAACATTATTAGATGAATTTGTTGAAAAAATATGGAAATTGCATATAATACAAATTTAATGCAATGTCAACTCAATTGAATACTTCGAAACAAGTTTATATTTTTTTATTTTTTATATTAGTAATTTATAATTAGCATTTTTATGCAAAATATAAAAATCTATAAATCTATATTTCATATTTATATTATGTCTCATTTTAATAAAATTTTCATTTTCCTTTTAAAAAAAATCCAACTGAATGAGATATAAAGCTTGAAATTGTAAAAATAGATTTTCCCCATCTAAATAAATGAAATTTCTGATATATTTAATTACTGATTTTCGCACATTTTATTTTAACCAATAGTGCTATATATCTGGCCCGGACCGGATGGCAAACCAAATCATCAAAATTAAACCGATAATTCAGAAAGGGTCTCGAAGATTTGACCAATCTACTGTTCTCCGTTCTAACACTTTCCCTCTCTCCCTTGACCAAGGCCACAGAGTCAAGAAAGATCAGCCAGCCAGCCACCATTATTGGCTCGATTAGGATTATTGTGTGCGTAAGTATGCATAGCCTTCAACTAGCAAAAAGTTTATTTTAATTATATTTTCAGTGTATAATATATGAAAAATAATACATACATTGGAATTGAAACTTGACCTTGGAGTATAAATTTTAAGGTTGATAAATATATTTTTTTTTTACATTATTACTACTGATTAAATCTTATTGACTCAAACTTAAACCTTCTAAATATTTTTTTGAATTAAATTATTAGAGAAAATGGATAAAATGTTCAGATTATTAACTTTAGGTGGAATGGAGGTTTGACCATTTTTTCTGCATAGATAATATTATGGCTCTGTTCCACAAGAGCTTTGGAGTAGAATTCAGTGTTTTGATTAAATTAAAACACTGTTTTAATTAATTATTGTGTTCCGTAATGTAACATCTATCATGACGTCTAGAGTTTGAAGTCATATTTTATGAAACGTTATCCTCGTTAACGTTTAGTATTTTATAAATTTTTTATTAAATTGATGCTCATCATTTGTCTTTATCTTGTTCTCCATAACCTTATTCTTTTTTGTCTTTTTCATATTAAAGAGTTAATCAAACATTTATTCTTACCGAACACTTTGTATTTTAAACAACTAACTATTAACGGCTAATATGCTACAGCTAAAATGTACTACAACAACTAAAATGTACTGCAGCAGTTAAAATTGCCAAACAGGGCCCACGTGGATGTCAACCTAAATGAGCAAAGCTCTCTCCTTTTCTTTGAAAGACCCATTGGTATGTGAAATTAAGAGAATAATCAAGAACTCTGACTGAAGAAGCAAAACATCAATAAAAAAAATTATTGGTTCTTGGAACCATTAACTAAAAAGAACTTGTGTGCAATTTGCTAGAAAAGAAAAAAGAAAAAAAAATATTGAATTTGAACCTCTTTCCTTTTCCATTAGTGCTTTTTTTGTATGCACAAACATTAGCCAAGATGTAAAATTAGAAATGAAGATACCTTAACTAAAGCTAGAAGAAGCTACCTTGGAGAGATAATGGACATGGTATATGAATAAGATGTGGTAGGAGCAGGATTGGCACTATCTACTGGTTCTGCAGCAAATGCAGCAATGGCTGCTCTTTTATGACCATCTACTGTATCCCCATCAATTGACAATAAATCAACAACAACCATTTGAGTATCAGGTGGTTCCTCTATAGCAACTCTGCCCTCAAGCATTTCCACAACATGAGCCATTGTAGGCCTACGCCTAGCCTTCTCTTGTATACACCAGAAAGCTAAATTAACCAGTCTCTTAATCTCTCTTTCATCAAAATCTCCATTTTCTACTATTCTTTGATCAACAACTTCCATTAACTTCCCTTCTTTCATTTTCTGATTTACAATTTTAGGGAAGTATTGCCATGACCTTTGAGACCTGTCATTCCCTTTTTGTATAAAGGAAACACTTCTTTGCCCTCCAACCAGTTCTAAAAGAACCATTCCATAACTATAAACATCAGATTTCTCTGAAACACCGTTTTCTAACAACCATTCAGGAGCTAAATAACCTCTAGTACCGCGAATGTTAGTAATTACTCTACTCTCATCTTTTCCCATTAATTTTGAAAGACCAAAATCTGCAACAATTGCCCTATAATTCTCATCAAGAAGAATATTCTCTGGTTTTACATCAAGATGCAATACTCTTGATCTACAATCATGATGTAGATAAGAAAGTGCTTTAGCCACATCAATGGCGACTCTATACCTTAATTCCCAAGACAGACAACCTCCAGGAAGATTTCGATTTCCTTTTTTGGGGAAAATCCAATAATCTAAAGATCCATTTGGGATAAAATCATAAACGAGAAATCTAGGTCCTCCTTGTACAATACAATATCCAATTAAACGTACCAGATTCACATGTTGGACACTAGCAATTGCTGCAACTTCAGATCGAAATTCCTTATCTCCACGCTCTTCTTTCTCGAGTCGCTTAACAGCAACTGCAGTTCCGTCGCTTAAAATTCCTTTGAAAACCGAAGCAGAAGCTCCTTGCCCTAACAATGAACGGAAATTGTCGGTGGCTTCTTCTAGCTCTTTGATTCGAAACCTAATAGGAAGTCCTGCAACTTTTCGAAGAAAACTGTACTCAATGCGAAGCTCTCTTCCTTCTGAAACTAATTGCGTCACCAACAGTTTGCTTCTCCGATTATAACGACGCCGTATTATCAAGCAAGCGAAGATGGCAAGAATCACTGCAACATCGGCACCTGTAATTAAGTAGAAAGCATTGGAAAGCTTAAGGGAGACGCGAGAAATGACAATGACGATGATGAGGATGATAATTATTGAAGCAGCAATGATATGAGCTCTTTTGTCCTCCATTAGAGCACTGTTTTTTCTTTTGCAAGTGGAAGGAGGCAGAATTGAATAATCTGAGAATCTGTGTTTTGGTTTACATGTTCTTCTTTTTGCTTTTACGCTTCAGTTTCCCATAAAGAGGGAGTATTGGATTGACTGATCATACAGAAGAAAGATTGAAAACTACAGGGATGAAAGCCATTTCCATCTTTGGATTAGCCAAACGTTGAATTAAGACTGTGATTTGTTTATATTTATGCATTTTTTCTTTTTTTTTGTTTTTTTTTTTTAAGAAAATAGAAAGAAAAACGATGATTCCTTTGGCTTTTCAAAGCTTTCACGTGTTGTACTGGTAACCATTCGTCAATGAATATTTTAATATTTTTCTTTTTTGGTGGAGATTAAATAATTAAGACTGCACATTATAAATACTTTTTTTTTTTAGAAATAAGAAAAGAACAAAATTTAAGAAGATTTAATTTTTGAACATATATTCCAATCTCTGATTACCTACTTTACCATTTAATGGGTAAGAAAATTAAATTTGCATAAAAAATAAAATAAAATATTTAATAAAAAAGACTTATAATTAAATTCGAATTCTAAAACTCTCACTTATCATAATAACAAAAAAATTAACAAGATCAGACCTGATTATTAATTTTTATAATACTCTTGTCTATCTTACTTTTCTCAAAACAATCCCAATCTTGAAAGCTGCTACAAAAACAGCCCCTAATTATATGTCAATTGATGATGACGTCTTGTTTAATGGGTTTTGGGTAATCTCAATTACATGAATCTGATTAGGCCTTCAAACAAGATAAGAGTCATTGCAAGGCAGGCTTTGAAGATTCTCCCAAGAAGAGTAGTTGGCGTAAGAGACCGCCGTTTGAGTCTTGCTTAAATTAATGGAGTAATAAATAGTCTTTTCGTTTTCACAATTGCTTAAATTAAAGTCTTGGTG